>NW_028169961.1:0-7500 GCF_963971535.1 Notolepis coatsorum
GGAATGAGAGTGGAGCGCGGGTGTGTGAGAGAGAGCGTGAGAGAGAGAGCGTGAGAGAGAGTGTGGTGCGAGAGCATGTGTGTGAGAGAGAGAGCGTGAGAGAGCGTGTGTGAGAGAGCAAGTGTGTGTGTGTGTGTGTGTGTGAGAGATGGAGCGTGAGAGAGTCGTGAGAGTGTGTGTGAGAGCAGTGCGTGTGTGTGTGTGAGAGAGAGAGCGTGAGAGAGCGTGTGTGAGAGAGCATGTGTGTGGGTGTTGTTTGTGAGACGAGAGAGCGTGTGTGTGTGTGTGTGAGAGCGTTGGAGTGTGTGCGATGCAGAGCATGAGAGTAAGTTACTTTACTAAGTTAATAGACTCGCAGACGACAGAGCCCATGCTACACATAGATATATATAAACATTCTTTTTTTAACCTTTATTTGACCAGGTCGTCACTTGAGTTAGATGAATGATCTCTTTTTTTTTTTACCACTCTTTCTCTCCTCCTTTTTCTGTGATTTTTTCTCCCATCCCAATTTCCTCTTGTGCCAATTCTCCCTCCCTGTCCTGATTGTTGCTCGCATGTGCCCTCCCACTGGGCCGGTCGGTAGGGAGGATAGAAGCCCATCACATGTTCCCTCGATACATGTCGAGGGCAGCCAGTCACTTCTTTTCACCTGCAGCGCGGCCGTCTCATTGGCGAGGTGTAACGTGTGGGAGGCTCACACTGCCCCCGCCATCTCCTGTCTCTGCTGTGCAGGCGCCCCTGACCGACCTGTTGGAGGCGCTGTTTACAAACGACCAGACTACCACCGTCTCGACTTCCCTGCCCGCTGACTCTGCAATTGAGTCAGTATGACGCCGGCCCGGTGGCTCTTGCGTTGGTGACGAGCGCAATGTCCGCTGCGCCACCCAGCCGCACCAATGATCTCTTTTTTCGAGCAAGACCTGGCAAACATTATGCGCTGCACTGCCCCGGGGTGAGTGCAGTGCAGGTCGCTGAGAGACAACCAAGTGTGCCGTGAAGACACCGCCACTACTCTGCCTCTGATTCGCAGACTGTGGGTGGGGGAATGTGATTGGACCAAAGCAGAGTCACAGACAGACAGTGTCTCCAGTCGACATGCATTGCAGAGAGATGAGAGCGATGAATTTCGACTCGTGTCGCAGATAATACAGATAATATGAAAATGGTTACAATTCCTTGTGTGTGTATGTGTTGTGTGTCTCTGTGTGTGTTTGTGTTGTGTGTGTGTGTGTGTGTCTCTGTGTGTGTCTGTGTGTGTGTGTTGTGTTGTGTGATGTGTCTCTGTGTGTGTGTGTGTGTGTGTTGTGTGTGTGTCTCTGTGTGTGTGTGTGTGTGTGTTGTGTTGTGTGTGTGTGTGTGTGTGTGTGTGTGTGTGTGTGTGTGTGTGTGTGTGTGTGTCTCTGTGTGTGTCTGTGTGTGTGCGTGTGTGCTGTGTGCGTGTGTGTGTGTGTGTGTGTGTGGCCCCAGACAAGTGGTGACTAAAAACAAAAGGGAGAGACATCATCATGGACTCACTCCCCTGAATCCGCCCCACACAACAAACACAACAACAACAAGGGCTCCGGCACAGCAAACATGTTGGCGGCTAACGTTAGCTAGCTGGCCCGGATATACGCTAGCTAGTTGGCAGTCAAAGTCAAACGTTAGCAAACTAATAGTTTGGTCTACGTTTCTAATACATGCCGTCAAATATTATGTCTTATGAATTGACCCTTACCTTTGAGCAAAACATAAGTGTCCTTGGTAATGGCCTTCACATTCAGTTGTGTATGTGGTCGACGACACAGCAGAATCCACCGCTTGCATTTGCAGAGTTTTCTTTTGGGCTTCGGAAAAGGTACGAAATATACTCCTCCATCCAGTCTTTCAGGGTACCTGGTGTCCGAAATTACAGGTACCCCACGCACAGCGTTTCACCATCGGATATTAGGTAGATAATAACATGTAAACTGAACTCTTCACAGTGGTTTCGATCACAGACGTTTGGTTTTGATGCGGCCCACAAATGGCTTTTCTGGTGTTGACTGAGTTTTCTGCTAGCGAGGATTTTCGCTGTGATATGATTGGACAAATTCTATTTTTGGGGCGTGGTTTAGCGACAAGTCTATTGCTTGACTCTCCCTGTTGTAGGAATGGCACATAGTCTTTTTTATTATGTATAGGTTACTAATAATTATTTAATAATATTAATTAACCCAAATCCCAGTTTATACAGTATAACAAAACCAAAACCGATCTGTATCGGCAGTAGTATCAGCCGATATGGCTCATAGACGATCCGTGATCAATATCGGTGGCAATAAAAACGTGATCAGGCATCCCTATCGATTATCGGATATCGATAATTATAACGACCAAATATCGGTTATTCCGGAGAGGACACAGAGAGAGACACAGAGAGAGAGACAAAGACACAGAGAGACAGAGAGATCAGAGACAAAGACAGAGGAGAGAGAAGACAAGGACACAGAGATATAGGGATAGAGGATAGAGGGGAGAGAGAGAGAGAGAGAGAGTGAGAGAGAGAGAGAGGAGGAGAGAGAGAGAGGAGACGCTCAGCATTTAGAGAGAGACGCTCAGCATTTGCAAGAAAACTATTTGTCTGGGTTGGATACTGGTCGAGTTTAGCAACCATATGATTACCATCTGAAAAGATGTAATCTCTCTCTCTCTCTCTCTCTCTCTCTCTCTCTCTCTCTCTCTCTCTCTCTCTCTCTCTCTCTCTCTCTCTCTCTCTCTGTCTCTCTCTCCCTCTCTCTCTCTCTCTCTCTCTCACTCTCTCTCTCTCTCTCTCTCTCTCTCTCTCTCTCTCTCTCTCTGTCTCTCTGTCTCTCTGTCTCTCTCTCCCTATCTCTCTCTCTCTCTCCCCCCCCCCTCCCCCCACCCAGGCCTCTACGGTACATATACTCTTATCAGCATTTTACTTCCCCAAACGGAGAGCAGCGTATCAGATCGGCCCGAGTGGCATGCAGCTAAAAATACCTCACAGACTGTAGCAACTCGCCACCCTATGTGAAGCCTCAGGCTTGTTGTTGTTGTTGTTGTTGTTGTGGTGGTGCCACAGCCTCGGCTCCCAAAACATGTCAGTGGTGCCGATGATGCTGTATTGTAAAGAAGACTGTTTTGAGAGAAAGCCATCATCATAGCACGTGTGGTTACAGTACATACCAGAGTAATCACAGAGACATCGCATCGCCGTGTTGTTTGAGTTGGAAAAACAAGGACAAATATCGTCCCGCCGTCGGAAAGGAAGAAAAACATTACGCTGTTTTAAAGGAACTCTGTTGTCACACCGCGTCTAGAAGAGAGCGCTCCGGAGGACGTGTCTAGAAGAGAGCGCTCCGGAGGACGTGTCTAGAAGAGAGCGCTCCGGAGGACGTGTCTAGAAGAGAGCGCTCCGGAGGACGTGTCTAGAAGAGAGCGCTCCGGAGGGAAAGACGTGTCTCTAGAAGAGAGCGCTCCGGAGGACGTGTCTAGAAGAGAGCGCTCCGGAGGGAAAGACACAACAAAACAAAATCAGAAATAAATGACAACAACAACAGACAGCAGTTAAAAAACAGTGAAACTAGATAAAAAAGTAGAATAAAATAATTTGGATAAAATCACGAGTCACTAATTAAAAAACAAAACTATAGAACAGTGAGGACAAAGGGTGTCTATGTATGATCAAAGGCCTGTCTGAACAAATGTGTTTTTAGTTGTTATTTAAAAGAGTTGTCAGAGGGGGCAGTTCGCAGGTCCAGGGGGAGAGCGTTCCAGAGCCTTGGTGCCGTCACCTCGAAGGCTCGATCACCCCTTGTTTTCAGCCTGGACCTGGGGACCACCAGGAGGTGCTGATCGGCAGATCTGAGTGAGCGGGTGTTGGTGTAGGGATGGATGAGTGCAGTGATGTCGATAGGGGCCTGACAGTTAAATGCAAAAAAACTGAGGTGCTGATGGTAGCAGCTGAGAAGACTGCAGCTAGAGTTGCCACTCACTTGGGGTGCTTTTATTTCCTCTAGGCTTGACTACTACAACTCCCCCCTCACCGCTCGCAGCCTCTCCGTCCAAGTAGTAGAATGTGAAACTTGGAGTTTGAGATGTTCTCTTTGTTCTGGGAGAGAGCAGGTTCTCCAGGCTGACCGGGGCAGAACAGAACCACAAGCCTCTCCCAGGGGTCGCACAAGGTCCTTGAAGTGCTTGATTTTTGACCAAAGAAAGTCGAGGCCTGTAATTCCTTGAAAACAGCCACTTTTTTTAGAGAGAGCGTCATAACTGATGCTGTGTCTGATTCACTGCTCACGACATGTCGATATTGCAAAAGGGGGTAATGAAATCCCTGGAGCAGGGTTCACTCAGCGAACATGTAGCCCACGCACACACACACACACACACGCACACGCACATGCAGACACACACACACACACATACACACGCAGACACACACACACACAGTCGAGCATGGACAGATTGGTGAACTTTGACACGAAACGATGATTTTCACGACTATTTAGCTTGATTTAATAATTGGGAGACTGTGCATTACTTTACAAGGAGAAAGCATCTAAACCAGGGGTGGCCAACCAGTCAGAGACTAAGAGCCACAAAAATGACTGTGGTACCACAAAGAGCCACACCATATACCAGCGTTTCTCAACCTTTTTTTTCAGTCACGGCACCCTTCATGTGTTTATAGGTCTCACCCTCTGGCCTCTGAAGTTGCTAATGTCTTTTTTATTTGGGCCTCACAGGGTTAAAAGTACCCTGTGAGACCCACGGTTGCAAAATTACAAAATCACTTTTAGCCATTTAAAAAAAATTATGTTTATTTAAAAAATGTTAAAGGGGAACTATTTTACTATTTCTTTCACTATTTGGGCACTTTTACACAATTCCTGTGAGTCTATGGAACACCTAGGTTTTTTTCAAAAAAAAATGCATTGTTTTGTATTTCTAATCAAGTACTAAAAACCGCATTTTTCTACCTCAAGATCTTAAGCCGTTTTGAGGCTGGGCTCCAACCACTGTGTGGCCTGGTGCCAACTGCCACATCAACTGCCACATTATTATGCAGCTGAGAAATCTCTGACATCACAGATATGCACATTTTCAGATGACTCAGTTCAGTGAGGGTGAATATTGTGAGAGGAGAATTGGAAGAATGCGCCAATATGAGAATTAGAGACATATATCCTATTAATATAAGTCCACATAGCTAAGAAACAATGGTAAACACTGAAAAAGGCCATTTATAAGATAGTTCCCCTTTAAGCACATGTATAGTCAATTGGTCCTGTTGTTCAGCCTCACAATGCTATTTGATAGTAAATGTGTTTATATGTCCCACCCTCTGGCCTCTGAAGTTGCTAATTTCTTTTTAATTTGGGCCTCACAGGGTTAACCTCTTAAGCCCGAGATATACAGTAAAAGTGTATATTTTCAGCATTACGTTTGTTTACCAATTATTTTAACTGTTATTAGTGAAATATAAGATTATAGAAATCTCAGGGCATTGAGTTGGAAACCGGCGCATATTGACAGGAGGAAGTGGCACAGCCAAAAGTGAGTGTAGTCTTTTGAAGGAAGAGACTCAGGGCACACCAGCCCCTGTCAATCATCTGACTTCTGGATTTACTTTTTAATTTCTCTTATTTTTTCGGATTATCTCCCACAAACCTGAACGTTATTGCCATAAAACAGAACGCAGTTAGTTTCTCTACCTTTCTGTGAATGTCTTGCAAAAAACGGTGTTGCAATATGATGAAAAATGGTGGAGAAATTTACATTATAAAAAAGATGGCAGAATTCAGTACTGTATCTACAAAACCTTCTGTTTAATCATCTTCCCTTTATTCATTTGCTTAGATTTTTCAGGTCTGGTCAATTTTAGCATGGTGTTATTCACAGTCAAAGATTTTTTTTTTTAAATAGAATTGATATTCTCCTTTGGTTCATTACAATTTACTCAAGCCTAGTAACAGACACACTATTTCTGACACTGATCCATATATGTCCCTAGATTCAGATACCAAGAACATGCAAATGGACCATTTAAAAAAAAATTGTAAATGTTTATTCTACGAGCCGCGGGTTGGCCACCCCTGATCTAAACCAACAATTCAAAAGATGATAATATACCGTATGTGTATTTTATTTCGTCTATTTCTACTGAATAGAATAAGTAGCAGGATAGCATGAGTTTTCTAGAGCAGTTCTGAAAACGCATCGTGTGTCAGATCTACGCCCGCTGGATCTATAGTGTCTCATGTCAGATCTACGGCCGCTGGATCTACAGTGTCTCATGGCATATCTACGCCCGCTGGATCTATAGTGTCTCAGATCTACGCCCGCTGGATCTATAGTGTCTCAGATCTACGCCCTCTAGATCTATAGTGTCTCATGTCAGATCTACGCCCGCTGGATCTATAGTGTCTCAGATCTACGCCCGCTGGATCTATAGTGTCTCAGATCTACGCCCTCTAGATCTATAGTGTCTCAGATCTACACCCGCTAGATCTATAGTGTCTCATATCAGATCTACGCTCGCTGGATCTATAGTGTCTCAGATCTACGCCCGCTGGATCTATAGTGTCTCAGATCTACGCCCTCTAGATCTATAGTGTCTCATGTCAGATCTACGCCCGCTGGATCTATAGTGTCTCAGATCTACGCCCCCTAGATCTATAGTGTCTCAGATCTACGCCCCCTAGATCTATAGTGTCTCAGATCTACGCCCGCTGGATCTATAGTGTCTCAGATCTACGCCCGCTGGATCTATAGTGTCTCAGATCTACGCCCTCTAGATCTATAGTGTCTCAGATCTACACCTGCTAGATCTATAGTGTCTCATGTCAGATCTACGCTCGCTGGATCTATAGTGTCTCAGATCTACGCCCGCTGGATCTATAGTGTCTCAGATCTACGCCCGCTGGATCTATAGTGTCTCAGATCTACGCCCCCTAGATCTATAGTGTCTCAGATCTACGCCCGCTGGATCTATAGTGTCTCAGATCTACGCCCTCTAGATCTATAGTGTCTCGTGTCAGATCTACGCTCGCTGGATCTATAGTGTCTCAGATCTACGCCCGCTGGATCTATAGTGTCTCAGATCTACGCCCGCTGGATCTATAGTGTCTCAGATCTACGCCCCCTAGATCTATAGTGTCTCAGATCTACGCCCGCTGGATCTATAGTGTCTCAGATCTACGCCCGCTGGATCTATAGTGTCTCAGATCTACGCCCCCTAGATCTATAGTGTCTCAGATCTACGCCCGCTGGATCTATAGTGTCTCAGATCTACGGCCGCTAGATCTATAGTGTCTCAGATCTACGCCCGCTAGATCTATAGTGTCTCAGATCTACGCCCGCTAGATCTATAGTGTCTCAGATCTACGCCCGCTAGATCTATAGTGTCTCAGATTTACGCCCGCTAGATCTATAGTGTCTCAGATCTACGCCCTCTAGATCTATAGTGTCTCAGATCTACGCCCGCTAGATCTATAGTGTCTCAGATCTACG
>NW_028169961.1:12500-26000 GCF_963971535.1 Notolepis coatsorum
TGTACGACCAGTCAATCATCCGCCGTCCACTACCCACAATGCACTGTGTTTGGTCCTCCGAGCCGCTGTTTGCTACTATGGATAAGCCGGCCCTAATCCATAGTCCCGCGGCTTTAATGGACCGCCGGGAACGGAGTGCGCTCTAATTGATTCTATCGACGGGTTATGCTCATCCATGGCAGAGCCGCACGTTCCGCTAATCGCCGCCGGTGTCAAGTGTCAAGCACTCTGTCCAAACAGAGCAGACTCGCTAACGAGGAGCGGACATCAGCCTGGCGTCCTCGCTGCGGAGCAGGGCTTCTGCTGCTAGGCGGGAGCAGCTCTAAGCTAAATCTAAGATACTGACAAGTATTTCCCAGCCTCTGATCAGCGGGTGGTTTTGCACATTGTGTACCTTTTGACCAGGAACACCACTCGGCAGGCCAACACACTGATCTGATTGGTTGATGATGATGCAGGGAGCTCATAATTTTGGCCAATCGGATGTTTTTGGCGCGTCCACCATCTACAGTACGTCGTCCTCGATCGCATTCTTCGCCAAAAAGTACACAATGTGCAAAACCAACTACCGGTCAAAGGCACCTTTCATACAAGAATTGCAGCTCAAAGTGCTTCACAACAGAAAAAAGACAGGCACAAAATTAGCACATAAAGTGCAGACATATAAAATCACAGTTTTTCACATTAGGATCTAACATCCTATACTCGGGTAGGCTCGGGTGATGCAATATGATTTCAGATCGCTAAAAAAAATAAATAAAAAGAATTCAAAGAAATCTCGTGAGTGGCTTTCAACCACCTATAAATAAACCCGAGATATCTCGTGTGTGGCACGGTAAGTGTTAAAATAATAAACAATAACAAAGACAATAATAAAAAAGAGTAGTGCAGTGCAATAAATAGTAGAATAGAGTAAAATGATGCAACATAATGCAATCAAATCAAATCCCTTCCCTGTTTGATACCCACTTTGACCCTTCGAACATCCCACTCGGGGCAAACCTCCCACTCAGGACAAACCTCCCTCTCAGGGCAAACCTCCCTCTCAGGACAAACCTCCCTCTCAGGACAAACCTCCCTCTCAGGACAAACCTCCCTCTCAGGGCAAACCTCTCTCTTAGGACAAACCTCCCTCTCAGGGCAAACCTCCCTCTCAGGACAAACCTCCGTCTCAGGGCAAACCTCCCTCTCAGGACAAACCTCCCTCTCAGGACAAACCTCCCTCTCAGGACAAACCTCCCACTCAGGACAAACCTCCCTCTCAGGGCAAACCTCCCTCTCAGGGCAAACCTCCCTCTCAGGACAAACCTCCCCCTCACCTCCCTCTCAGGGCAAACCTCCCTCTCAGGACAAACCTCCCTCTCAGGGCAAACCTCCCTCTCAGGACAAACCTCCCTCTCAGGACAAACCTCCCTCTCAGGACAAACCTCTCTCTCAGGACAAACCTCCCTCTCAGCACAAACCTCTCTCTCAGGACAAACCTCCCTCTCAGGACAAACCTCCCTCTCAGGACAAACCTCTCTCTCAGGGCAAACCTCCCTCTCAGGACAAACCTCTCTCAGGGCAAACCTCCCTCTCAGGACAAACCTCCCTCTCAGGGCAAACCTCCCTCTCAGGGCAAACCTCCCTCTCAGGGCAAACCTCTCTCTCAGGGCAAACCTCCCTCTCAGGGCAAACCTCCCTCTCAGGACAAACCTCTCTCTCAGGACAAACCTCCCTCTCAGGACAAACCTCTCTCTCAGGGCAAACCTCCCTCTCAGGACAAACCTCTCTCTCAGGGCAAACCTCCCTCTTAGGACAAACCTCCCTCTCAGGACAAACCTCCCTCTCAGGACAAACCTCCCTCTCATGACAAACCTCCCTCTCAGGACAAACCTCCCTCTCAGGGCAAACCTCCCTCTCAGGACAAACCTCCCTCTCAGGACAAACCTCTCTCTCAGGACAAACCTCCCTCTCATGACAAACCTCCCTCTCAGGACAAACCTCTCTCTCAGGACAAACCTCCCTCTCAGGACAAACCTCCCTCTCAGGGCAAACCTCTCTCTCAGGACAAACCTCCCTCTCATGACAAACCTCCCTCTCAGGACAGACCTCTCTCTCAGGACAAACCTCCCTCTCAGGGCAAACCTCCCTCTTAGGACAAACCTCCCTCTCAGGACAAACCTCCCTCTCTCAGGACAAACCTCCCTCTCATGACAAACCTCCCTCTCAGGACAAACCTCTCTCCCTCTCAGGACAAACCTCCCTCTCAGGGCAAACCTCCCTCTCAGGACAAACCTCCCTCTCAGGACAAACCTCCCTCTCAGGACAAACCTCTCTCTCAGGGCAAACCTCCCTCTCAGGACAAACCTCCCTCTCAGGACAAACCTCCCACTCAGGACAAACCTCCCACTCAGAACAAACCTCCCACTCAGGACAAACCTCTCTCCCTCTCAGGACAAACCTCTCTCCCTCTCAGGACAAACCTCCCTCTCAGGGCAAACCTCCCTCTCAGGACAAACCTCTCTCTCAGGGCAAACCTCCCTCTCAGGACAAACCCCCCTCTCAGGACAAACCTCCCACTCAGAGCAAACCTCCCACTCATGACAAACCTCTCTCTCAGGACAAACCTCCCTCTCAGGGCAAACCTCCCTCTCAGGACAAACCTCTCTCTCAGGGCAAACCTCCCTCTCAGGACAAACCTCCCTCTCAGGACAAACCTCCCACTCAGAGCAAACCTCCCACTCAGGACAAACCTCCCTCTCAGGACAAACCTCCCACTCAGGGCAAACCTCACTCTCAGGACAAACCTCCCACTCAGGACAAACCTCCCTCTCAGGACAAACCTCCCACTCAGAACAAACCTCCCACTCAGGACAAACCTCCCTCTCATGACAAACCTCCCTCTCAGGACAAACCTCTCTCCCTCTCAGGACAAACCTCCCTCTCAGGGCAAACCTCCCTCTCAGGACAAACCTCTCTCTCAGGGCAAACCTCCCTCTCAGGACAAACCTCTCTCTCAGGGCAAACCTCCCTCTCAGGACAAACCTCCCTCTCAGGAAAAACCTCCCACTCAGAGCAAACCTCCCACTCATGACAAACCTCTCTCTCAGGACAAACCTCCCTCTCAGGGCAAACCTCCCTCTCAGGACAAACCTCTCTCTCAGGGCAAACCTCCCTCTCAGGACAAACCTCCCTCTCAGGGCAAACCTCCCTCTCAGGACAAACCTCCCTCTCAGGACAAACCTCTCTCTCAGGGCAAACCTCCCTCTCAGGACAAACCTCCCTCTCAGGACAAACCTCCCACTCAGGACAAACCTCCCACTCAGAACAAACCTCCCACTCAGGACAAACCTCTCTCCCTCTCAGGACAAACCTCCCTCTCAGGGCAAACCTCCCTCTCAGGACAAACCTCTCTCTTAGGGCAAACCTCCCTCTCAGGACAAACCTCCCTCTCAGGACAAACCTCCCACTCAGAGCAAACCTCCCACTCATGACAAACCTCTCTCTCAGGACAAACCTCCCTCTCAGGGCAAACCTCCCTCTCAGGACAAACCTCTCTCTCAGGGCAAACCTCCCTCTCAGGACAAACCTCCCACTCAGAGCAAACCTCCCACTCATGACAAACCTCCCACTCAGGACAAACCTCCCTCTCAGGACAAACCTCCCACTCAGGGCAAACCTCCCTCTCAGGACAAACCTCCCACTCAGGGCAAACCTCCCTCTCAGGACAAACCTCCCACTCAGGACAAACCTCCCTCTCAGGACAAACCTCCCACTCAGAACAAACCTCCCACTCAGGACAAACCTCCCTCTCATGACAAACCTCCCTCTCAGGACAAACCTCTCTCCCTCTCAGGACAAACCTCCCTCTCAGGGCAAACCTCCCTCTCAGGACAAACCTCTCTCTCAGGGCAAACCTCCCTCTCAGGACAAACCTCTCTCTCAGGGCAAACCTCCCTCTCAGGACAAACCTCCCTCTCAGGACAAACCTCCCACTCAGAGCAAACCTCCCACTCATGACAAACCTCTCTCTCAGGACAAACCTCCCTCTCAGGGCAAACCTCCCTCTCAGGACAAACCTCTCTCTCAGGGCAAACCTCCCTCTCAGGACAAACCTCCCTCTCAGGACAAACCTCCCACTCAGAGCAAACCTCCCTCTCAGGACAAACCTCCCACTCAGGACAAACCTCCCTCTCAGGACAAACCTCCCACTCAGGGCAAACCTCCCACTCAGAGCAAACCTCCCTCTCAGGACAAACCTCCCACTCAGGACAAACCTCCCTCTCAGGACAAACCTCCCACTCAGGGCAAACCTCCCTCTCAGGACAAACCTCCCACTCAGGACAAACCTCCCTCTCAGGACAAACCTCCCTCTCAGGGCAAACCTCTCTCTCAGGACAAACCTCCCTCTCAGGACAAACCTCCCTCTCAGGACAAACCTCCCTCTCTCAGGACAAACCTCCCTCTCAGGGCAAACCTCCCCCTCAGGACAAACCTCCCTCTCAGGACAAACCTCCCTCTCAGGACAAACCTCCCTCTCAGGACAAACCTCCCTCTCAGGACAAACCTCTCTCTCAGGACAAACCTCCCTCTCAGGACAAACCTCTCTCTCAGGGCAAACCTCCCTCTCAGGGCAAACCTCCCTCTCAGGACAAACCTCTCTCTCAGGACAAACCTCCCTCTCAGGGCAAACCTCTCTCTCAGGGCAAATCTCCCTCTCAGGACAAACCTCCCTCTCAGGACAAACCTCCCACTCAGGACAAACCTCCCTCTCAGGACAAACCTCTCTCTCAGGGCAAACCTCCCTCTCAGGGCAAACCTCCCTCTCAGGGCAAACCTCTCTCTCAGGACAAACCTCTCTCTCAGGGCACAGTTCCCTCTCAGGGCAAACCTCCCTCTCAGTACAAACCTCCCTCTCAGGGCAAACCTCTCTCTCAGGACAAACCTCTCTCTCAGGGCAAACCTCCCTCTCAGGACAAACCTCCCACTCAGGACAAACCTCCCACTCAGGACAAACCTCCCTCTCAGGACAAACCTCTCTCTCAGGACAAACCTCCCTCTCAGGACAAACCTCCCACTCAGGACAAACCTCCCTCTCAGGACAAACCTCTCTCTCAGAAAAAACCTCCCTCTCTCAGGACAAACCTCTCTCTCAGGACAAACCTCCCTCTCAGGACAAACCTCCCACTCAGGACAAACCTCCCTCTCAGGACAAACCTCTCTCTCAGGGCAAACCTCCCTCTCAGGGCAAACCTCCCTCTCAGGGCAAACCTCTCTCTCAGGGCAAACCTCCCTCTCAGGGCAAACCTCTCTCTCAGGAAAAACCTCCCTCTCATGACAAACCTCCCTCTCAGGACAAACCTCTCTCTCAGGACAAACCTCCCTCTCAGGGCAAACCTCCCTCTTAGGACAAACCTCCCTCTCAGGACAAACCTCCCTCTCTCAGGACAAACCTCCCTCTCATGACAAACCTCCCTCTCAGGACAAACCTCTCTCCCTCTCAGGACAAACCTCCCTCTCAGGGCAAACCTCCCTCTCAGGACAAACCTCCCTCTCAGGACAAACCTCCCTCTCAGGACAAACCTCTCTCTCAGGGCAAACCTCCCTCTCAGGACAAACCTCCCTCTCAGGACAAACCTCCCACTCAGGACAAACCTCCCACTCAGAACAAACCTCCCACTCAGGACAAACCTCTCTCCCTCTCAGGACAAACCTCTCTCCCTCTCAGGACAAACCTCCCTCTCAGGGCAAACCTCCCTCTCAGGACAAACCTCTCTCTCAGGGCAAACCTCCCTCTCAGGACAAACCCCCCTCTCAGGACAAACCTCCCACTCAGAGCAAACCTCCCACTCATGACAAACCTCTCTCTCAGGACAAACCTCCCTCTCAGGGCAAACCTCCCTCTCAGGACAAACCTCTCTCTCAGGGCAAACCTCCCTCTCAGGACAAACCTCCCTCTCAGGACAAACCTCCCACTCAGAGCAAACCTCCCACTCAGGACAAACCTCCCTCTCAGGACAAACCTCCCACTCAGGGCAAACCTCACTCTCAGGACAAACCTCCCACTCAGGACAAACCTCCCTCTCAGGACAAACCTCCCACTCAGAACAAACCTCCCTCTCAGGGCAAACCTCCCTCTCAGGACAAACCTCCCTCTCAGGACAAACCTCCCTCTCAGGACAAACCTCTCTCTCAGGGCAAACCTCCCTCTCAGGACAAACCTCCCTCTCAGGACAAACCTCCCACTCAGGACAAACCTCCCACTCAGAACAAACCTCCCACTCAGGACAAACCTCTCTCCCTCTCAGGACAAACCTCCCTCTCAGGGCAAACCTCCCTCTCAGGACAAACCTCTCTCTTAGGGCAAACCTCCCTCTCAGGACAAACCTCCCTCTCAGGACAAACCTCCCACTCAGAGCAAACCTCCCACTCATGACAAACCTCTCTCTCAGGACAAACCTCCCTCTCAGGGCAAACCTCCCTCTCAGGACAAACCTCTCTCTCAGGGCAAACCTCCCTCTCAGGACAAACCTCCCACTCAGAGCAAACCTCCCACTCAGGACAAACCTCCCTCTCAGGACAAACCTCCCACTCAGGGCAAACCTCCCTCTCAGGACAAACCTCCCACTCAGGGCAAACCTCCCTCTCAGGACAAACCTCCCACTCAGGACAAACCTCCCTCTCAGGACAAACCTCCCACTCAGAACAAACCTCCCACTCAGGACAAACCTCCCTCTCATGACAAACCTCCCTCTCAGGACAAACCTCTCTCCCTCTCAGGACAAACCTCCCTCTCAGGGCAAACCTCCCTCTCAGGACAAACCTCTCTCTCAGGGCAAACCTCCCTCTCAGGACAAACCTCTCTCTCAGGGCAAACCTCCCTCTCAGGACAAACCTCCCTCTCAGGACAAACCTCTCTCTCAGGACAAACCTCCCTCTCAGGACAAACCTCTCTCTCAGGGCAAACCTCCCTCTCAGGACAAACCTCCCTCTCAGGGCAAACCTCCCTCTCAGGACAAACCTCTCTCTCAGGACAAACCTCCCTCTCAGGGCAAACCTCTCTCTCAGGGCAAATCTCCCTCTCAGGACAAACCTCCCTCTCAGGACAAACCTCCCACTCAGGACAAACCTCCCTCTCAGGACAAACCTCTCTCTCAGGGCAAACCTCCCTCTCAGGGCAAACCTCCCTCTCAGGGCAAACCTCTCTCTCAGGACAAACCTCTCTCTCAGGGCACAGTTCCCTCTCAGGGCAAACCTCCCTCTCAGTACAAACCTCCCTCTCAGGGCAAACCTCTCTCTCAGGACAAACCTCTCTCTCAGGACAAACCTCCCTCTCAGGACAAACCTCCCACTCAGGACAAACCTCCCTCTCAGGACAAACCTCTCTCTCAGAACAAACCTCCCTCTCTCAGGACAAACCTCTCTCTCAGGACAAACCTCCCTCTCAGGACAAACCTCCCTCTCAGGACAAACCTCTCTCTCAGGACAAACCTCCCTCTCATGACAAACCTCCCTCTCAGGACAAACCTCTCTCTCAGGACAAACCTCCCTCTCAGGACAAACCTCCCTCTTCCCTCTCAGGGCAAACCTCCCTCTCAGGGCAAACCTCCCTCTCAGGACAAACCTCCCTCTCAGGACAAACCTCTCTCTCAGAACAAACCTCCCTCTCTCAGGACAAACCTCCCTCTCAGGGCAAACCTCCCTCTCGGGTCAAACCTCCCTCTCAACCTCCCTCTCAGGGCGCAGTTCCCTCTCTCTCAGGGCAAACCTCCCTCTCAGGACAAACCTCCCTCTCAGGGCAAACCTCCCTCTCAGGACAAACCTCCCTCTCAGGACAAACCTCCCTCTCAGGGCAAACCTCTCTCTCAGGGCAAACCTCTCTCTCAGGACAAACCTCCCTCTCAGGGCAAACCTCCCTCTCAGGGCAAACCTCCCTCTCAGGGCAAACCTCCCTCTCAGGACAAACCTCCCTCTCAGGGCAAACCTCCCTCTCAGGACACAACCTCCCTCTCAGGACAAACCTCCCTCTCATGACAAACCTCCCTCTCAGGGCAAACCTCCCTCTCAACCTCCCTCTCAGGGCAAACCCCCTCTCAGGACAAACCTCTCTCTCAGGGCAAACCTCCCTCTCAACCTCCCTCTCAGGGCGCAGTTCCCTCTCTCTCAGGGCAAACCTCCCTCTCAGGACAAACCTCCCTCTCAGGGCAAACCTCCCTCTCAGGACAAACCTCTCTCTCAGGACAAACCTCCCTCTCAGGGCAAACCTCTCTCTCAGGGCAAATCTCCCTCTCAGGACAAACCTCCCTCTCAGGACAAACCTCCCACTCAGGACAAACCTCCCTCTCAGGACAAACCTCTCTCTCAGGGCAAACCTCCCTCTCAGGGCAAACCTCCCTCTCAGGGCAAACCTCTCTCTCAGGACAAACCTCTCTCTCAGGGCACAGTTCCCTCTCAGGGCAAACCTCCCTCTCAGTACAAACCTCCCTCTCAGGGCAAACCTCTCTCTCAGGACAAACCTCTCTCTCAGGGCAAACCTCCCTCTCAGGACAAACCTCCCACTCAGGACAAACCTCCCACTCAGGACAAACCTCCCTCTCAGGACAAACCTCTCTCTCAGGACAAACCTCCCTCTCAGGACAAACCTCCCACTCAGGACAAACCTCCCTCTCAGGACAAACCTCTCTCTCAGAAAAAACCTCCCTCTCTCAGGACAAACCTCTCTCTCAGGACAAACCTCCCTCTCAGGACAAACCTCCCACTCAGGACAAACCTCCCTCTCAGGACAAACCTCTCTCTCAGGGCAAACCTCCCTCTCAGGGCAAACCTCCCTCTCAGGGCAAACCTCTCTCTCAGGGCAAACCTCCCTCTCAGGACAAACCTCTCTCTCAGGAAAAACCTCCCTCTCATGACAAACCTCCCTCTCAGGACAAACCTCTCTCTCAGGACAAACCTCCCTCTCAGGGCAAACCTCCCTCTTAGGACAAACCTCCCTCTCAGGACAAACCTCCCTCTCTCAGGACAAACCTCCCTCTCATGACAAACCTCCCTCTCAGGACAAACCTCTCTCCCTCTCAGGACAAACCTCCCTCTCAGGGCAAACCTCCCTCTCAGGACAAACCTCCCTCTCAGGACAAACCTCCCTCTCAGGACAAACCTCTCTCTCAGGGCAAACCTCCCTCTCAGGACAAACCTCCCTCTCAGGACAAACCTCCCACTCAGGACAAACCTCCCACTCAGAACAAACCTCCCACTCAGGACAAACCTCTCTCCCTCTCAGGACAAACCTCTCTCCCTCTCAGGACAAACCTCCCTCTCAGGGCAAACCTCCCTCTCAGGACAAACCTCTCTCTCAGGGCAAACCTCCCTCTCAGGACAAACCCCCCTCTCAGGACAAACCTCCCACTCAGAGCAAACCTCCCACTCATGACAAACCTCTCTCTCAGGACAAACCTCCCTCTCAGGGCAAACCTCCCTCTCAGGACAAACCTCTCTCTCAGGGCAAACCTCCCTCTCAGGACAAACCTCCCTCTCAGGACAAACCTCCCACTCAGAGCAAACCTCCCACTCAGGACAAACCTCCCTCTCAGGACAAACCTCCCACTCAGGGCAAACCTCACTCTCAGGACAAACCTCCCACTCAGGACAAACCTCCCTCTCAGGACAAACCTCCCACTCAGAACAAACCTCCCTCTCAGGGCAAACCTCCCTCTCAGGACAAACCTCCCTCTCAGGACAAACCTCCCTCTCAGGACAAACCTCTCTCTCAGGGCAAACCTCCCTCTCAGGACAAACCTCCCTCTCAGGACAAACCTCCCACTCAGGACAAACCTCCCACTCAGAACAAACCTCCCACTCAGGACAAACCTCTCTCCCTCTCAGGACAAACCTCCCTCTCAGGGCAAACCTCCCTCTCAGGACAAACCTCTCTCTTAGGGCAAACCTCCCTCTCAGGACAAACCTCCCTCTCAGGACAAACCTCCCACTCAGAGCAAACCTCCCACTCATGACAAACCTCTCTCTCAGGACAAACCTCCCTCTCAGGGCAAACCTCCCTCTCAGGACAAACCTCTCTCTCAGGGCAAACCTCCCTCTCAGGACAAACCTCCCACTCAGAGCAAACCTCCCACTCAGGACAAACCTCCCTCTCAGGACAAACCTCCCACTCAGGGCAAACCTCCCTCTCAGGACAAACCTCCCACTCAGGGCAAACCTCCCTCTCAGGACAAACCTCCCACTCAGGACAAACCTCCCTCTCAGGACAAACCTCCCACTCAGAACAAACCTCCCACTCAGGACAAACCTCCCTCTCATGACAAACCTCCCTCTCAGGACAAACCTCTCTCCCTCTCAGGACAAACCTCCCTCTCAGGGCAAACCTCCCTCTCAGGACAAACCTCTCTCTCAGGGCAAACCTCCCTCTCAGGACAAACCTCTCTCTCAGGGCAAACCTCCCTCTCAGGACAAACCTCCCTCTCAGGACAAACCTCTCTCTCAGGACAAACCTCCCTCTCAGGACAAACCTCTCTCTCAGGGCAAACCTCCCTCTCAGGACAAACCTCCCTCTCAGGGCAAACCTCCCTCTCAGGACAAACCTCTCTCTCAGGACAAACCTCCCTCTCAGGGCAAACCTCTCTCTCAGGGCAAATCTCCCTCTCAGGACAAACCTCCCTCTCAGGACAAACCTCCCACTCAGGACAAACCTCCCTCTCAGGACAAACCTCTCTCTCAGGGCAAACCTCCCTCTCAGGGCAAACCTCCCTCTCAGGGCAAACCTCTCTCTCAGGACAAACCTCTCTCTCAGGGCACAGTTCCCTCTCAGGGCAAACCTCCCTCTCAGTACAAACCTCCCTCTCAGGGCAAACCTCTCTCTCAGGACAAACCTCTCTCTCAGGACAAACCTCCCTCTCAGGACAAACCTCCCACTCAGGACAAACCTCCCTCTCAGGACAAACCTCTCTCTCAGAACAAACCTCCCTCTCTCAGGACAAACCTCTCTCTCAGGACAAACCTCCCTCTCAGGACAAACCTCCCTCTCAGGACAAACCTCTCTCTCAGGACAAACCTCCCTCTCATGACAAACCTCCCTCTCAGGACAAACCTCTCTCTCAGGACAAACCTCCCTCTCAGGACAAACCTCCCTCTTCCCTCTCAGGGCAAACCTCCCTCTCAGGGCAAACCTCCCTCTCAGGACAAACCTCCCTCTCAGGACAAACCTCTCTCTCAGAACAAACCTCCCTCTCTCAGGACAAACCTCCCTCTCAGGGCAAACCTCCCTCTCGGGTCAAACCTCCCTCTCAACCTCCCTCTCAGGGCGCAGTTCCCTCTCTCTCAGGGCAAACCTCCCTCTCAGGACAAACCTCCCTCTCAGGGCAAACCTCCCTCTCAGGACAAACCTCCCTCTCAGGACAAACCTCCCTCTCAGGGCAAACCTCTCTCTCAGGGCAAACCTCTCTCTCAGGACAAACCTCCCTCTCAGGGCAAACCTCCCTCTCAGGGCAAACCTCCCTCTCAGGGCGCAGTTCCCTCTCTCTCAGGGCAAACCTCCCTCTCAGGACAAACCTCCCTCTCAGGGCAAACCTCCCTCTCAGGACACAACCTCCCTCTCAGGACAAACCTCCCTCTCATGACAAACCTCCCTCTCAGGGCAAACCTCCCTCTCAACCTCCCTCTCAGGGCAAACCCCCTCTCAGGACAAACCTCTCTCTCAGGGCAAACCTCCCTCTCAACCTCCCTCTCAGGGCGCAGTTCCCTCTCTCTCAGGGCAAACCTCCCTCTCAGGACAAACCTCCCTCTCAGGGCGC
This sequence comes from Notolepis coatsorum, assembly GCF_963971535.1. Taxonomy (NCBI): domain Eukaryota; kingdom Metazoa; phylum Chordata; class Actinopteri; order Aulopiformes; family Paralepididae; genus Notolepis; species Notolepis coatsorum. Next base: position 24,284 of record NW_028169961.1, read on the forward strand.
AGTTCCCTCTCTCTTAATTAAAAATATAATAATAATATTAAATTCAGCTTCGAACTGCTGGTGCCTCTGGGAGTCTGTGGAGAACGGGCTTGAAAAGCCAGTCTGCTCTGATGCTTCATGAGAAGACCGCGTTATGGGTTCAATGTTGAGGTGGAACACCGTTTTGGTTCGGGGCATTCCGACACGGGGCAGAGGGGCGGGGGGCATTCCGACACGGGGCGGGGGGGGGGGGAGGGGCAGCATGTCCTCCCCCCCCCCCCTCATACTTTCTAATTATACCCATCCATTTGGCCGTTCTGAATTATTGATCTCCGTCAGGCTCTGACAAGGCCTTATTAATTAAAATGGATGTACTAATTAAGAACTCCGCGTGAGGGTGTCATAATTGTAGCCCCGTTTTTAATTCGGGTGTCGCTCATAAATTTTATCGCAGTTTAGCAGAATGTGCGCCGAGCGGTGGAGGGGTTGGCTGAGGCGTACTGGGGGGAGGGGGGGTAGGCCGTGAGCCAGGGCCCCAAATTTGGGCCACGGCTACCATCTTGGGGGACTAACTTTCATAGTGATTTTTGGGACGGTATACACCCCTGCTGCTAGAAAATATGTGATAGCAATGCAGCAGTTGCCTCCAAATGTGTGCTATCACATCTTTTATAACACTACCAAGCATATTGTTCAGGCCTCCTGTCTGAAATTACATGCCCCAAATTAATCATGATAGCTCCTGAACCATAAGGCCTATATGCATGTTTCTGGTCTCCTTTGATAGGTAACAAGCTAGGACATATGAATCCAGTGAAAGTAAACCCACATCTATTACCATTCCAGAGTAAATGGAGATACAATGAAGGAAAACATCATATTTATATCCTCACCTGGTACATAATCTTAATTTAAAAGGCAATATGACCATTATTACCAATATCACATGGATAATAATGCAACTTAATGTGTTATCCTACTCCTTGACTACAAATGTAACTGTAAATGTGATGACAATACATTAGAAATACAACATTTATGATACCATTTAAAAAGGTATACTCAGGGCGGCTGAGTGGCGCAGTGGGCAAGGCAGCCCTGCCCCCTCCCATCATACTGGGGAGGTACTCAGGTGGCCTCCGTGGAGTCATGCCGATTCCTTGGCATGACCATCTCCTGGGATTTGAAGTGGGAGCTCAACATCACGGGCCTGCTCAAGAAGGCCCAGGGGAGGATGTTCTTCCTCCGGCAGTTGAACAAATACAAACTGCAGAGGACCATGATGGGCCAATTCTACACGGCCATCATTGAGTCCATCCTCACCCACTCCATCATCTCCTGGTTCCCCGCTGCAGCGGAAAAATATCTCGCCAAGCTGCAGCGGGTGATTCGCTCTGCGGAGAGGGTGATCGGCTGTCCCCTGCCCTACATCAGGTCCCTGCACGACTCCAGGACGCTGAAGAGGGCGAGGAAGATCATGGCCGACCCATCCCACCCTGGTCAGCCTCTTCACCCTGCTCCCCTCTGGGAGAAGGCTGAGGATCCCAAAGGCTGTGAAAGCTCGTCACAGACTGAGCTTCTCCCCCCCCCCCCCCCTCTGCCCCCAAGTGACACTGGCACAATGACACTGACTGCACTGCACTAGTCCTTACTGGAACTCTGCACTTTTCACTATGTATATTTAAATGATTAATCCTCGACTGCACTGTTTTTTGTCCTGTGTCTGTGTTGGTGTTTG
>NW_028169961.1:26200-46200 GCF_963971535.1 Notolepis coatsorum
TCGTTACTGTGAAAAAAGAAAGGAAAAATGAATACACTGTAATGCTGCAACAATTACCAATGTGTTTTTACACAAATGGCTTAATAAAGGAATCTGAATCTGAATCTGAAGGCGCTCGCCACTAACGCAGGAGATGCTGGTATCGAGCTGGTATCGGCTTGGCCGGTCGTCATACTAACACAATTGGCAGTGTTAGAGGGTGGGAAGGCTCCCCTCAGTACAGACAGTTCTCAGTCTCTATCCGTGGCGCTGTTGGCGGTGCTCTCCAATGGTCTGGGAGCCGAGACTAGTACAGATGTAAAAAAAACAATAACATATATAATAATAATAATAATAATAATTGATTTTTATTTTATTTAATTTTTTCTTCTCATTACTCTATATTTTTTAAATATATTTTAACTTACATTGTTCTTTTCCAATGTTCTTCACATTAAGGTGTCAATATTACTCTATATTTTTTAAATATATTTTAACTTACATTATTCTTTTCCAATGTTCTTCACATTAAGGTGTCAATATTGCTCTACAATCTTTTCCTTTTTTTTCCCCCCACACGTTGGTGGAGGGTTCAAAGGAATATGTCGATAAAGGTTTATTCTCTTTTTTTTATTTTATTTTTTATTTTTATCTTTAGGTTATTTATCACAATACTTCATTACAGTAAGGGAAGGTGCAAGACCAAAAGCGACATTCTATTGCAATAGAATGGAAATGTTAGATCCTATGGCAATGAGCATAGGAAAATTAGGATTACAATGCTCAGTTTGGGCAATCCGGTGGACCATGGGAGAAAGTCAATTGCGGAGGATGTGTTCTTGGAACACAGGCATGTTCGACTTTCTGGGTGAGGGGAAAATAGGGGATTTTTATTTGTATATATATATGTTTTTAAGCTCAGCTCTCAACGGGACCTCATTAATTGGATGTGCATCTATTGTAGCTTCATACTCCAGAAACATTACCAAAAACTACACGAAAACATGCATAGACTATGGCTAGTTTGAATATAATGGTATGGAACACCGGTGGGATAAACAAACAACACAAGCGCAAAAGCGTGCTTACACTGATGAAAAAAGAACATGTGGACGTGGCTCTATTAAGCGAAACGCACATTTTAGAGGGAGACATAAATACGTTAGCGGATAACATATACCATAATATTAGTCACTCTTCTTTTGCTACGAGAACTAGAGGGGTAGCCATAGTCGTCAGACGCAAATTAAATATCGAATTGAAAGGGGTATGGTCGGATGCTGAGGGGCGCATAACTATAGCTAGGATTATACACAATAACAGGAAAATTGCATTGGCAGCGGTATATGCCCCGAATTTGTACGAAGTGGGTTTCTTCACTTCACTAACAGGAGAAATGTTAAACCATCCCGAGTACTCATATATAATAGGTGCGGATTTTAATGCCATTTGGAACCCAAGGATGGACAAAACTTACCTTTCCTTCTCCAGCGAACAAAAGAATTCATCTAAAGCATTAAAAGATTGGTCGAAATCAACAGGAGTAACTGATTTATGGCGTTCACTTAACCCCATGACCCGCAAGTACTCCTGTCGTTCGGCGAGACACAACACACTATCCAGAATTGATTACGTCTTTGCATCCCCGAGAATATTTGATAAATATGAAGTGGAAATGACACCCAATGCGCTATCAGATCACTGCTACTTAATCCTGAAAGCAACATTTGGTACACTATCTACCCGGGCCCCAAGATGGCGTTTTAATTCGATGCTGCTTAACAACAAGGAATTCATTACACAAATTAAAGAAGCTCTCACAGTATTCCTACAAGATAATGCTAACTCGGTGCAAGATCCCAGAATATTATGGATGTCGGTAAAGAATATGATCAAGGATTTCTCGGATAGATTTACCTCCATATTGCGCAAAAATCAAAACACAAAACTGTCTGAAATGGAAACGCTTTACTCAACGCTTTTTAATTCTTTAAAATACAACAACTCTACTAGACTAGATAACCAAGTTAACATTCTAAAGACAGAGATCAAAGCAATGTACAGACAAAAATCGGAATTGCAAATACGCAGCACTAGACAACAGCAGTACTTCCAAGGTTCTAAACCTAGTCACCTATTAGCCATGCGACTAAGAATTAATGCAAAATTTGCAGATATAACTGCCATTAGGAAACAACAAGCTCTAGTAACAGAACCCAAAATAATAAACGATACATTCAAAGAATTCTACTCCGATTTATATAACTCAGAAACGACCTTTGATCAAGACAAATTAGACACATATCTTAATCAAATTACTCTCCCTAAACTTACGGATGAAGACGCTAAACAGTTAGAAGTACCGATCACATTAGAAGAACTCAAGAAGGCCATATCTGGAATGAAAAACGGCAAAGCTCCGGGAATTGACGGTATCCCATCAGAAATGTACATTTCTTGCTGGGACATATTTGGACCCTTATTACTAAATATGATCTTATACTCAGTCAAAGAGGGAAGCTTCATTGAACACCAAAATACCGCACTCATTTCAGTTCTTCACAAAAAAGACAAAGACCCCACTGAATGCGGTAGTTACCGTCCTTTAAGCCTCCTCGGAACCGATGTCAAACTGTACTCTAAGATATTAGCCATCAGATTGCAAAAGCATATGACGTCTTTAGTTCATCCGGACCAAACAGGCTTCATAAAAGGTCGCCTGATCAATGATAACATAAGGCGAATACTGCACGTACTAGATACAGACAAAGAGGACATCACACCTAAGGCGATACTATCCCTGGATGCTATGAAAGCATTTGACAGGTTGGAATGGTCGTTTCTATGGGCAGTATTGGAAAGGATGGGGTTAGGAAAAGGTTTCATTGATATGATTAAAGTACTATACAAGGACCCATCGGCCAGGATTACAACAGGCACATTCATCTCCGATATCTTTCCGGTATCACGCTCAGCCAGACAAGGTTGCCCTCTTAGTCCCGGACTATTCGATCTATCATTAGAACCTTTAGCACAATTTATAAGACAATCCCAACACATAGAACCAATAGTAATCAAGGGCACACATCATCTCGTGTGTAGCAGAGAGAGATAGCTGTGTGTAGCAGAGAGAGAGCTGTGTGTAGCAGAGAGAGAGCTGTGTGTAGCAGAGAGAGAGAGCTGTGTGTAGCAGAGAGAGAGAGCTGTGTGTAGCAGAGAGAGAGAGCTGTGTGTAGCAGAGAGAGAGAGCTGTGTGTAGCAGAGAGAGAGAGAGCTGTGTGTAGCAGAGAGAGAGAGCTGTGTGTAGCAGAGAGAGAGAGCTGTGTGTAGCAGAGAGAGAGATAGCTGTGTGTAGCAGAGAGAGAGAGAGCTGTGTGTAGCAGAGAGAGAGAGAGCTGTGTGTAGCAGAGAGAGAGCGCTGTGTGTAGCAGAGAGAGAGCTGTGTGTAGCAGAGAGAGAGAGAGCTGTGTGTAGCAGAGAGAGAGAGCTGTGTGTAGCAGAGAGAGAGAGAGCTGTGTGTAGCAGAGAGAGAGAGCTGTGTGTAGCAGAGAGAGAGAGCTGTGTGTAGCAGAGAGAGAGAGAGCTGTGTGTAGCAGAGGGAGAGAGAGCTGTGTGTAGCAGAGAGAGAGAGAGCTGTGTGTAGCAGAGAGAGAGCTGTGTGTAGCAGAGAGAGAGCTGTGTGTAGCAGAGAGAGAGAGCGGTGTGTAGCAGAGAGAGAGAGCTGTGTGTAGCAGAGAGAGAGCTGTGTGTAGCAGAGAGAGAGAGAGAGCTGTGTGTAGCAGAGAGAGAGAGAGCTGTGTGTAGCAGAGAGAGAGCTGTGTGTAGCAGAGAGAGAGAGAGCTGTGTGTAGCAGAGAGAGAGCTGTGTGTAGCAGAGAGAGAGAGAGCTGTGTGTAGCAGAGAGAGAGAGCTGTGTGTAGCAGAGAGAGAGAGAGCTGTGTGTAGCAGAGAGAGAGAGAGCTGTGTGTAGCAGAGAGAGAGAGCTGTGTAGCAGAGAGAGAGAGCCGTGTGTAGCAGAGAGAGAGCTGTGTGTAGCAGAGAGAGAGAGCTGTGTGTAGCAGAGAGAGAGAGAGCTGTGTGTAGCAGAGAGAGAGCTGTGTGTAGCAGAGAGAGAGCTGTGTGTAGCAGAGAGAGAGCTGTGTGTAGCAGAGAGAGAGAGCTGTGTGTAGCAGAGAGAGAGAGAGCTGTGTGTAGCAGAGAGAGAGAGCTGTGTGTAGCAGAGAGAGAGCTGTGTGTAGCAGAGAGAGAGATAGCTGTGTGTAGCAGAGAGAGAGAGAGCTGTGTGTAGCAGAGAGAGAGAGAGCTGTGTGTAGCAGAGAGAGAGCGCTGTGTGTAGCAGAGAGAGAGCTGTGTGTAGCAGAGAGAGAGAGAGCTGTGTGTAGCAGAGAGAGAGAGCTGTGTGTAGCAGAGAGAGAGAGAGCTGTGTGTAGCAGAGAGAGAGAGCTGTGTGTAGCAGAGAGAGAGCTGTGTGTAGCAGAGAGAGAGAGAGCTGTGTGTAGCAGAGGGAGAGAGAGCTGTGTGTAGCAGAGAGAGAGAGAGCTGTGTGTAGCAGAGAGAGAGAGCTGTGTGTAGCAGAGAGAGAGCTGTGTGTAGCAGAGAGAGAGAGCTGTGTGTAGCAGAGAGAGAGCTGTGTGTAGCAGAGAGAGAGAGAGCTGTGTGTAGCAGAGAGAGAGAGAGAGCTGTGTGTAGCAGAGAGAGAGAGCTGTGTGTAGCAGAGAGAGAGCTGTGTGTAGCAGAGAGAGAGAGAGCTGTGTGTAGCAGAGAGAGAGCTGTGTGTAGCAGAGAGAGAGAGAGCTGTGTAGCAGAGAGAGAGAGCTGTGTGTAGCAGAGAGAGAGAGCTGTGTGTAGCAGAGAGAGAGAGAGCTGTGTGTAGCAGAGAGAGAGAGCTGTGTAGCAGAGAGAGAGCTGTGTGTAGCAGAGAGAGAGAGCTGTGTGTAGCAGAGAGAGAGAGCTGTGTGTAGCAGAGAGAGAGAGAGCTGTGTGTAGCAGAGAGAGAGAGAGCTGTGTGTAGCAGAGAGAGAGCTGTGTGTAGCAGAGAGAGAGAGAGCTGTGTGTAGCAGAGAGAGAGAGCTGTGTGTAGCAGAGAGAGAGAGAGCTGTGTGTAGCAGAGAGAGAGCTGTGTGTAGCAGAGAGAGAGAGAGCTGTGTGTAGCAGAGAGAGAGAGCTGTGTGTAGCAGAGAGAGAGAGCTGTGTGTAGCAGAGAGAGAGCTGTGTGTAGCAGAGAGAGAGAGCTGTGTGTAGCAGAGAGAGAGAGAGCTGTGTGTAGCAGAGAGAGAGCTGTGTGTAGCAGAGAGAGAGCTGTGTGTAGCAGAGAGAGAGAGCTGTGTGTAGCAGAGAGAGAGAGAGAGCTGTGTGTAGCAGAGAGAGAGAGAGAGAGCTGTGTGTAGCAGAGAGAGAGAGAGCTGTGTGTAGCAGAGAGAGAGAGAGCTGTGTGTAGCAGAGAGAGAGAGAGAGCTGTGTGTAGCAGAGAGAGAGAGCTGTGTGTAGCAGAGAGAGAGAGAGCTGTGTGTAGCAGAGGGAGAGCTGTGTGTAGCAGAGAGAGAGCTGTGTGTAGCAGAGAGAGAGAGAGCTGTGTGTAGCAGAGAGAGAGAGCTGTGTGTAGCAGAGAGAGAGCTGTGTGTAGCAGAGAGAGAGAGAGCTGTGTGTAGCAGAGAGAGAGAGCTGTGTGTAGCAGAGAGAGAGCTGTGTGTAGCAGAGAGAGAGCTGTGTGTAGCAGAGAGAGAGCTGTGTGTAGCAGAGAGAGAGCTGTGTGTAGCAGAGAGAGAGAAAGCTGTGTGTAGCAGTGAGAGAGCTGTGTGTAGCAGAGAGAGAGCTGTGTGTAGCAGAGAGAGAGAGCTGTGTGTAGCAGAGAGAGAGAGCTGTGTGTAGCAGAGAGAGAGAGCTGTGTGTAGCAGAGAGAGAGAGCTGTGTGTAGCAGAGAGAGAGCTGTGTGTAGCAGAGAGAGAGAGAGAGAGCTGTGTGTAGCAGAGAGAGAGAGCTGTGTGTAGCAGAGAGAGAGCTGTGTGTAGCAGAGAGAGAGAGCTGTGTGTAGCAGAGAGAGAGAGAGCTGTGTGTAGCACGCCCCTTTTCCAAGATGGCAGCTCCATGTTTTTAAGCTGTGAGTTGTGAGATTTTATGTATTTTAAATGTGTTTTTTATGGCTTTTTTTTACTACACCTGCTTGACATTGCCTTCATTCAGATACTGGCTGGACATAATCTGAAAATCTGCTTGGATTAGCTGCTTTCTGTCCGGTTTGCTGACATGCTTTCCCTGAGCTGAGGCCTACTCCATCTGCTCTACAAACTGTAGCCTCCATCTGCCCTGCTTTGTGGGCTACGGCCTACTAGCCTTCCAACTAGCCTCCACCAGCCCTACAGCAGCTGCTTGGATTACCTGCTTTCTGTCCTGTTTGCTGACATACCTTCTGTGAGCTGAGGCATACTACATCTGCTCTACAAGCTGTAGCCTCCATCTGCCCTGCTTTGTGGGCTGAGGCCTACTAGCCTCCTTGCTGGCCTCCACCAGCCCTGCAGCAGCTAGCCTCCACCAGCTCTGCAGCAGCTAGCCTCCACCAGCCCTGCAGCAGGTAGCTCCTCCAGCAGCTAACCTCCTCCAGCCCTGCAAACTTGTTGTTGTTGTTACTGAGGAGACTACTTGTTTTGCTTCTAGCGTTTTTGGAACAGAACTACAACAGAACTACACGTTTTTGGAACAGAACTACACAAACATTCTGTGCAAGGCCTCTATTCAGTGATGAGCGTTGCAGTGTTTGGTAGCAATTAGTAGTTTTTATTAGATTTTTACAATCCTATTGGATTTTTTACAACTTTCAACACCCATTTTAATAACTAACTTTTTTTTCTTCTGATCTTGGGGCTCTTAATTTTATTTTATTTTTTTAAACATTGTATTACGAAAATCCCATGATGTGGCTACCTCCCCTGCTACTCTACCTGGTGCTGGGGATCTCCGGGACCGGTGTCGCTCCCGACGCTGAACACCCACAAGACACACCTGCGTTTGATGTGTGGCCTACCCCAGGCACCATGGCTTCCCCGGATTCAGAAAGAGTTTTTGCCAAGATGACAACCCCGCTGCTCGCGGAGGACCTTCTCTCATGGACGTCTCATCTACCCGGGGTTCTGCCACGAGGAATACGTTGTCTATGGGCCCAGGGAAATGGGAGACTTTCCCCCTATGCAGCGCGCACTTGCGACGGCAAGCCGACCAGCCCAGCGAGGAAGACCTGGCTCCTAATTCTCCTACTCCTGATGTCGGGTAACGTGAAACCGAATCCAGGCCCAGAACTGTGTCAGCTGCAAACGCCAAAGGAGTTTAGAACGAAAGACGGATTACGTCTTTTTCACCTTAATGTTCGCAGCATGATTAATAAGATGGACTCCATCAGAATATGGGCCGATTCGACTGACTCTGATATCATTATCCTTTCTGAGACGTGGCTCAAAAAGTCGATTACAAATGATATGATAAATATAAAAGATTACAATGTCTTTAGAACAGACCGTGTGGGAAAAGGGGGCGGGGTTGCAATTTATGTTAAAAACCATTTAGACTGCACCTGCATCGAATCCCTAACAAAACCGAAATGCTTTGAACTCTCTGTAATTAAACTATCGCTCCCAAATGGTTCAGACATTATAGTGGTCGGATGCTACCGCCCGCCCGCTGCCACAAGCGAAGCCACGAACATACTCTCCAATCTTCTCCATAACTGGACTAAATCCGAGATGGTTCTACTCGGAGACCTAAACTGGGACTGGCAAACGGATTTACAAAACTCTTTCAAGGACACTTGTGACTCTCTCTGCTTGGTGCAACTAGTTAACTCGCCAACTCGGTTAAACCAAAAAGATTTAGAGAAGTCCACTTTGATTGATGTTATTCTTACAAACGCACCTCACCGTTTCTCCGCAGTAGGCACGTTTTGTAATGATATAAGCGACCACTGCGCAATTGCTTGTGTGAGAACCTGTAAGGTCCCTAAAGGAAAGCCACGTTTCATTCATAAGAGACGATTCAAACATTTCGATGAGCAAGCGTTTCTACATGATGTTTTTAATAGTGATTTACACATTGTTTCACTTATGACCGATGTTGAGTTAGCATGGAATTATTTTAAATCCACCTTCTTGGCTATATGTGACAAGCATGCTCCTTTTAGGACATCTAGGATAAGCGGTAAAGATAACCCCTGGTTTAATGATTCTATGTCCTCTCTCATTCGACAGAGAGACACTGCCTGGGCTAAAGCAAAGAAATCGAATATTCCATTAGATTGGAATCTGTATAGGACACTAAGAAACAAATGCACTAAGCTGATTAAAAACTCTAAATGTGCCTACTATCTTAATGCAATTCATGACAATTTGAATAACCCTGCAAAGTTTTGGAAACTTGTTAAATCCTCCTCAGGTTCTATCACTCCAAACAGCCTTCCTGATCTCTTAAGGGTAAATCAGAGTGAAATCAAGGGCAAAATGGATATTGCAGACAGCTTTAATAATCATTTTATTTCTGCTGGCTCAATCTTTGATTCTAGCAACTCAGGGATGATCGCTGCAGAAGGAGAGCCAGGTCCTCCGCCACTTGACCCTGATCAACTGTTCACCTTTGCCCCCATCTTGACTTCTCAGGTTCACAAAGCTTTAATGAGCCTAGATGTAAAGAAATCTTCAGGCCCAGACAAGATAGAGCCGTTCTTCTTCAAAGTTGCTGCAGGTCTGATTGCAGAACCCATAACCTCTATTTTGAATCTCAGTCTTTGTACTGGTGAATTACCTAGCTCATGGAAGTCGGCCATGGTTCTCCCCTTGTTAAAGGGCGGAGACCCCTCTGACCTAAATAATTATCGCCCTATTTCCAGACTGTCTGTAATGGCCAAAGTCTTTGAATCTCTTGTAAACGAACAACTGAAAAAGTTTCTAACTGACCATAATATTCTTAACGAGTCTCAGTCAGGCTTCAGATCAGGCCATAGTACTACTTCAGCAACTATGCTAGTCTCAAATGACATAATTGAAGCACTGGACAAGAAAAAACACTGTGCAGCATTGTTTGTTGATCTGTCTAAAGCTTTTGATTCTGTGGATCATGCATTGCTACTGCAAAGGCTTGGCTGCATAGGTCTTGGTAAAATGGCTTTGAGCTGGTTTAAAAACTATCTATCTGAAAGAACTCAGTGTGTTTCAGTAGAAGATTATACCTCAGCTGCTCTTACTGTAAACAAAGGTGTTCCACAAGGTTCTATTTTGGCCCCTGTCTTATTTTCCATCTTTATAAATGAACTAGGAAATGGGATAAACCCAGCACGTTTTCATTTATACGCCGATGATACAGTTGTTTACACAGTGGCTTCCTCTTTAACTCAGGCCATAGAGCTTCTACAGGATGCTTTTAATACACTACAACACTCCTTGCTAAGGCTAAGACTGGTCCTTAATGCAAAAAAGACCAAGTACATGACCTTCTCTCGCTCTCGAGCTAATACAGCTGTCCCCCCGATTCTGACACTGGAAGGGACATGCCTTGACAAAGTAGCATCCTATAAATATCTGGGCATATGGATTGATGAAAAGATGGCCTTTGATGTTCATATTGGGAACCTACTGAGAAAACTTAGACCTAAACTGGGCTTTTTCTTCCGGTTAAAGAAATGTTTCCCGTCTGAAGCCAGGAAGAGAATTGTGCAGAGTTCCTTTCTGCCTGTATTAGACTATGGCGATGTAATCTATATGCATGCTCCTTCCTCCCTGCTTAAAAAGCTGGATTCTGCGTACCATACTGCCATACGTTTTGTAACAGGTGCAGGCTCTCGCACCCACCACTGCACTTTGTATCAGTCATTAGGATGGTCCTCTCTGTACCAAAGAAGACAATCACACATGTTGATTTTTATCCTTAAGTCATTGCTAGGTAAGCTGCCCTTATATATCTCCAGACTTCTGTCCTTTTATACTTGCTTTTTTAATACCAGACGAGCAGCAAATGGGATGCTGTTAAATGTTCCTTTGATGCAGTCAGAGCTTGGTAAAGCTGCATTCTCCCACTATGCTCCCTTTTTATGGAATACGCTGCAAGTGAAACTTTGTCTACAGGCACTTCCTACTGTGAATGCTTTTAAAGGTATGCTACGATTAGCCCTTTATGAAACATGTAACTGTTTTACCTGATGCTATTGTTGATGTGATTATGCTCCTTGCCACTGCACAAATGACCCTCTGTATTTATATTTGAATTGTATGTTTTTTGTTTAATGCCCTGTTTTATGTTGAAACTTGTTGTGTGCTGTGTTGGTCAGGACTCCCTGGAAGAAGAGATCTTGTATCTCAATGGGACATTCCTGGATAAATAAAGGATTAAAAAAAAAAAAAAAAAAAAAAAAAGAGAGAGAGAGCTGTGTGTAGCAGAGAGAGAGAGAGCTGTGTGTAGCAGAGAGAGATAGCTGTGTGTAGCAGAGAGAGAGCTGTGTGTAGCAGAGAGAGAGCTGTGTGTAGCAGAGAGAGAGAGCTGTGTGTAGCAGAGAGAGAGAGAGCTGTGTGTAGCAGAGAGAGAGCTGTGTGTAGCAGAGAGAGAGAGCTGTGTGTAGCAGAGAGAGAGAGCTGTGTGTAGCAGAGAGAGAGCTGTGTGTAGCAGAGAGAGAGCTGTGTGTAGCAGAGAGAGAGCGAGCTGTGTGTAGCAGAGAGAGAGAGCTGTGTGTAGCAGAGAGAGACCTGTGTGTAGCAGAGAGAGAGAGCTGTGTGTAGCAGAGAGAGAGAGCTGTGTGTAGCAGAGAGAGAGAGCTGTGTGTAGCAGAGAGAGAGAGAGCTGTGTGTAGCAGAGAGAGAGCTGTGTGTAGCAGAGAGAGAGCTGTGTGTAGCAGAGAGAGAGAGAGCTGTGTGTAGCAGAGAGAGAGAGAGCTGTGTGTAGCAGAGAGAGAGAGCTGTGTGTAGCAGAGAGAGAGAGCTGTGTGTAGCAGAGAGAGAGAGCTGTGTGTAGCAGAGAGAGAGAGCTGTGTGTAGCAGAGAGAGAGAGAGCTGTGTGTAGCAGAGAGAGAGAGAGCTGTGTGTAGCAGAGAGAGAGAGCTGTGTGTAGCAGAGAGAGAGAGCTGTGTGTAGCAGAGAGAGAGCTGTGTGTAGCAGAGAGAGAGATAGCTGTGTGTAGCAGAGAGAGAGAGAGCTGTGTGTAGCAGAGAGAGAGCTGTGTGTAGCAGAGAGAGAGAGAGCTGTGTGTAGCAGAGAGAGAGAGAGAGAGCTGTGTGTAGCAGAGAGAGAGAGAGAGCTGTGTGTAGCAGAGAGAGAGAGCTGTGTGTAGCAGAGAGAGAGAGAGCTGTGTGTAGCAGAGAGAGAGAGAGCTGTGTGTAGCAGAGAGAGAGAGAGCTGTGTGTAGCAGAGAGAGAGAGAGCTGTGTGTAGCAGAGAGAGAGAGAGCTGTGTGTAGCAGAGAGAGAGAGCTGTGTGTAGCAGAGAGAGAGAGCTGTGTGTAGCAGAGATAGAGAGCTGTGTGTAGCAGAGAGAGAGAGCTGTGTGTAGCAGAGAGAGAGCTGTGTGTAGCAGAGAGAGAGAGAGCTGTGTGTAGCAGAGAGAGAGAGCTGTGTGTAGCAGAGAGAGAGAGCTGTGTGTAGCAGAGAGAGAGAGAGCTGTGTGTAGCAGAGAGAGAGCTGTGTGTAGCAGAGAGAGAGAGCTGTGTGTAGCAGAGAGAGAGAGCTGTGTGTAGCAGAGAGAGAGCTGTGTGTAGCAGAGAGAGAGATAGCTGTGTGTAGCAGAGAGAGAGAGAGCTGTGTGTAGCAGAGAGAGAGAGAGCTGTGTGTAGCAGAGAGAGAGAGAGCTGTGTGTAGCAGAGAGAGAGCTGTGTGTAGCAGAGAGAGAGCTGTGTGTAGCAGAGAGAGAGAGAGCTGTGTGTAGCAGAGAGAGAGCTGTGTGTAGCAGAGAGAGAGAGCTGTGTGTAGCAGAGAGAGAGAGCTGTGTGTAGCAGAGAGAGAGAGAGCTGTGTGTAGCAGAGAGAGAGAGAGCTGTGTGTAGCAGAGAGAGAGCTGTGTGTAGCAGAGAGAGAGAGCTGTGTGTAGCAGAGAGAGAGAGCTGTGTGTAGCAGAGAGAGAGCGAGCTGTGTGTAGCAGAGAGAGAGAGCTGTGTGTAGCAGAGAGAGAGCTGTGTGTAGCAGAGAGAGAGAGCTGTGTGTAGCAGAGAGAGAGAGAGCTGTGTGTAGCAGAGAGAGAGAGCTGTGTGTAGCAGAGAGAGAGAGCTGTGTGTAGCAGAGAGAGAGAGAGCTGTGTGTAGCAGAGAGAGAAAGCTGTGTGTAGCAGAGAGAGAGAGCTGTGTGTAGCAGAGAGAGAGAGCTGTGTGTAGCAGAGAGAGAGAGAGCTGTGTGTAGCAGAGAGAGAGCTGTGTGTAGCAGAGAGAGAGAGCTGTGTGTAGCAGAGAGAGAGAGCTGTGTGTAGCAGAGAGAGAGAGCTGTGTGTAGCAGAGAGAGAGAGCTGTGTGTAGCAGAGAGAGAGAGCTGTGTGTAGCAGAGAGAGAGCTGTGTGTAGCAGAGAGAGAGCTGTGTGTAGCAGAGAGAGAGAGCTGTGTGTAGCAGAGAGAGAGAGCTGTGTGTAGCAGAGAGAGAGAGAGCTGTGTGTAGCAGAGAGAGAGAGAGCTGTGTGTAGCAGAGAGAGAGAGCTGTGTGTAGCAGAGAGAGAGAGCTGTGTGTAGCAGAGAGAGAGAGCTGTGTGTAGCAGAGAGAGAGCTGTGTGTAGCAGAGAGAGAGAGAGCTGTGTGTAGCAGAGAGAGAGCTGTGTGTAGCAGAGAGAGAGAGATGTGTGTAGCAGAGAGAGAGCTGTGTGTAGCAGAGAGAGAGAGCTGTGTGTAGCAGAGAGAGAGCTGTGTGTAGCAGAGAGAGAGAGAGCTGTGTGTAGCAGAGAGAGAGCTGTGTGTAGCAGAGAGAGAGAGCTGTCTGTAGCAGAGAGAGAGAGAGCTGTGTGTAGCAGAGAGAGAGAGAGCTGTGTGTAGCAGAGAGAGAGAGCTGTGTGTAGCAGAGAGAGAGAGAGCTGTGTGTAGCAGAGAGAGAGAGAGCTGTGTGTAGCAGAGAGAGAGAGCTGTGTGTAGCAGAGAGAGAGAGAGCTGTGTGTAGCAGAGAGAGAGCTGTGTGTAGCAGAGAGAGAGCTGTGTGTAGCAGAGAGAGCTGTGTGTAGCAGAGAGAGAGAGAGCTGTGTGTAGCAGAGAGAGAGAGCTGTGTGTAGCAGAGAGAGAGCTGTGTGTAGCAGAGAGAGAGCTGTGTGTAGCAGAGAGAGAGAGAGCTGTGTGTAGCAGAGAGAGAGAGAGCTGTGTGTAGCAGAGAGAGAGAGCTGTGTGTAGCAGAGAGAGAGAGAGCTGTGTGTAGCAGAGAGAGAGCTGTGTGTAGCAGAGAGAGAGAGCTGTGTATAGCAGAGAGAGAGAGCTGTGTGTAGCAGAGAGAGAGAGAGCTGTGTGTAGCAGAGAGAGAGAGAGCTGTGTGTAGCCGAGAGAGAGAGCTGTGTGTAGCAGAGAGAGAGAGCTGTGTGTAGCAGAGAGAGAGCTGTGTGTAGCAGAGAGAGAGCTGTGTGTAGCAGAGAGAGAGAGCTGTGTGTAGCAGAGAGAGAGAGAGAGCTGTGTGTAGCAGAGAGAGAGCTGTGTGTAGCAGAGAGAGAGAGAGCTGTGTGTAGCAGAGAGAGAGAGATCTGTGTGTAGCAGAGAGAGAGAGCTGTGTGTAGCAGAGAGAGAGAGAGAGAGAGCTGTGTGTAGCAGAGAGAGAGCTGTGTGTAGCAGAGAGAGAGAGAGCTGTGTGTAGCAGAGAGAGAGCTGTGTGTAGCTGAGAGAGAGCTGTGTGTAGCAGAGAGAGAGCTGTGTGTAGCAGAGAGAGAGAGCTGTGTGTAGCAGAGAGAGCTGTGTGTAGCAGAGAGAGAGAGAGCTGTGTGTAGCAGAGAGAGAGCTGTGTGTAGCAGAGAGAGAGAGCTGTGTGTAGCAGAGAGAGAGAGCTGTGTGTAGCAGAGAGAGAGAGAGCTGTGTGTAGCAGAGAGAGAGAGAGCTGTGTGTAGCAGAGAGAGAGCTGTGTGTAGTAGAGAGAGAGAGCTGTGTGTAGCAGAGAGAGAGAGAGCTGTGTGTAGCAGAGAGAGAGAGAGCTGTGTGTAGCAGAGAGAGAGCTGTGTGTAGTAGAGAGAGAGAGAGCTGTGTGTAGCAGAGAGAGAGAGAGAGCTGTGTGTAGCAGAGAGAGAGAGAGCTGTGTGTAGCAGAGAGAGAGCTGTGTGTAGCAGAGAGAGAGCTGTGTGTAGCAGAGAGAGAGAGAGCTGTGTGTAGCAGAGAGAGAGAGAGCTGTGTGTAGCAGAGAGAGAGAGCTGTGTGTAGCAGAGAGAGAGAGATGTGTGTAGCAGAGAGAGAGAGAGCTGTGTGTAGCAGAGAGAGAGAGCTGTGTGTAGCAGAGAGAGAGAGAGAGCTGTGTGTAGCAGAGAGAGAGAGAGCTGTGTGTAGCAGAGAGAGAGAGAGCTGTGTGTAGCAGAGAGAGAGAGCTGTGTGTAGCAGAGAGAGAGAGCTGTGTGTAGCAGAGAGAGAGCTGTGTGTAGCAGAGAGAGAGAGCTGTGTGTAGCAGAGAGAGAGAGCTGTGTGTAGCAGAGAGAGAGAGAGCTGTGTGTAGCAGAGAGAGAGCTGTGTGTAGCAGAGAGAGAGAGCTGTGTGTAGCAGAGAGAGAGCTGTGTGTAGCAGAGAGAGAGAGCTGTGTGTAGCAGAGAGAGAGAGCTGTGTGTAGCAGAGAGAGAGCTGTGTGTAGCAGAGAGAGAGCTGTGTGTAGCAGAGAGAGAGCGAGCTGTGTGTAGCAGAGAGAGAGAGCTGTGTGTAGCAGAGAGAGACCTGTGTGTAGCAGAGAGAGAGAGCTGTGTGTAGCAGAGAGAGAGAGCTGTGTGTAGCAGAGAGAGAGAGCTGTGTGTAGCAGAGAGAGAGAGAGCTGTGTGTAGCAGAGAGAGAGCTGTGTGTAGCAGAGAGAGAGCTGTGTGTAGCAGAGAGAGAGAGAGCTGTGTGTAGCAGAGAGAGAGAGAGCTGTGTGTAGCAGAGAGAGAGAGCTGTGTGTAGCAGAGAGAGAGAGCTGTGTGTAGCAGAGAGAGAGAGCTGTGTGTAGCAGAGAGAGAGAGCTGTGTGTAGCAGAGAGAGAGAGAGCTGTGTGTAGCAGAGAGAGAGAGAGCTGTGTGTAGCAGAGAGAGAGAGCTGTGTGTAGCAGAGAGAGAGAGAGCTGTGTGTAGCAGAGAGAGAGCTGTGTGTAGCAGAGAGAGAGATAGCTGTGTGTAGCAGAGAGAGAGAGAGCTGTGTGTAGCAGAGAGAGAGCTGTGTGTAGCAGAGAGAGAGAGAGCTGTGTGTAGCAGAGAGAGAGAGAGAGAGCTGTGTGTAGCAGAGAGAGAGAGAGAGCTGTGTGTAGCAGAGAGAGAGAGCTGTGTGTAGCAGAGAGAGAGAGAGAGCTGTGTGTAGCAGAGAGAGAGAGAGCTGTGTGTAGCAGAGAGAGAGAGAGCTGTGTGTAGCAGAGAGAGAGAGAGCTGTGTGTAGCAGAGAGAGAGAGAGCTGTGTGTAGCAGAGAGAGAGAGCTGTGTGTAGCAGAGAGAGAGAGCTGTGTGTAGCAGAGATAGAGAGCTGTGTGTAGCAGAGAGAGAGAGCTGTGTGTAGCAGAGAGAGAGCTGTGTGTAGCAGAGAGAGAGAGAGCTGTGTGTAGCAGAGAGAGAGAGCTGTGTGTAGCAGAGAGAGAGAGCTGTGTGTAGCAGAGAGAGAGAGAGCTGTGTGTAGCAGAGAGAGAGCTGTGTGTAGCAGAGAGAGAGAGCTGTGTGTAGCAGAGAGAGAGAGCTGTGTGTAGCAGAGAGAGAGCTGTGTGTAGCAGAGAGAGAGATAGCTGTGTGTAGCAGAGAGAGAGAGAGCTGTGTGTAGCAGAGAGAGAGAGAGCTGTGTGTAGCAGAGAGAGAGAGAGCTGTGTGTAGCAGAGAGAGAGCTGTGTGTAGCAGAGAGAGAGCTGTGTGTAGCAGAGAGAGAGAGAGCTGTGTGTAGCAGAGAGAGAGCTGTGTGTAGCAGAGAGAGAGAGCTGTGTGTAGCAGAGAGAGAGAGCTGTGTGTAGCAGAGAGAGAGAGAGCTGTGTGTAGCAGAGAGAGAGAGAGCTGTGTGTAGCAGAGAGAGAGCTGTGTGTAGCAGAGAGAGAGAGCTGTGTGTAGCAGAGAGAGAGAGCTGTGTGTAGCAGAGAGAGAGCGAGCTGTGTGTAGCAGAGAGAGAGAGCTGTGTGTAGCAGAGAGAGAGCTGTGTGTAGCAGAGAGAGAGAGCTGTGTGTAGCAGAGAGAGAGAGAGCTGTGTGTAGCAGAGAGAGAGAGCTGTGTGTAGCAGAGAGAGAGAGCTGTGTGTAGCAGAGAGAGAGAGAGCTGTGTGTAGCAGAGAGAGAAAGCTGTGTGTAGCAGAGAGAGAGAGCTGTGTGTAGCAGAGAGAGAGAGAGCTGTGTGTAGCAGAGAGAGAGAGAGCTGTGTGTAGCAGAGAGAGAGCTGTGTGTAGCAGAGAGAGAGAGCTGTGTGTAGCAGAGAGAGAGAGCTGTGTGTAGCAGAGAGAGAGAGCTGTGTGTAGCAGAGAGAGAGAGCTGTGTGTAGCAGAGAGAGAGAGAGCTGTGTGTAGCAGAGAGAGAGAGCTGTGTGTAGCAGAGAGAGAGCTGTGTGTAGCAGAGAGAGAGAGCTGTGTGTAGCAGAGAGAGAGAGCTGTGTGTAGCAGAGAGAGAGAGAGAGCTGTGTGTAGCAGAGAGAGAGAGAGCTGTGTGTAGCAGAGAGAGAGAGCTGTGTGTAGCAGAGAGAGAGAGCTGTGTGTAGCAGAGAGAGAGAGCTGTGTGTAGCAGAGAGAGAGCTGTGTGTAGCAGAGAGAGAGAGAGCTGTGTGTAGCAGAGAGAGAGCTGTGTGTAGCAGAGAGAGAGAGATGTGTGTAGCAGAGAGAGAGCTGTGTGTAGCAGAGAGAGAGAGCTGTGTGTAGCAGAGAGAGAGCTGTGTGTAGCAGAGAGAGAGAGAGCTGTGTGTAGCAGAGAGAGAGCTGTGTGTAGCAGAGAGAGAGAGCTGTCTGTAGCAGAGAGAGAGAGAGCTGTGTGTAGCAGAGAGAGAGAGAGCTGTGTGTAGCAGAGAGAGAGAGCTGTGTGTAGCAGAGAGAGAGAGAGCTGTGTGTAGCAGAGAGAGAGAGAGCTGTGTGTAGCAGAGAGAGAGAGCTGTGTGTAGCAGAGAGAGAGAGAGCTGTGTGTAGCAGAGAGAGAGCTGTGTGTAGCAGAGAGAGAGCTGTGTGTAGCAGAGAGAGCTGTGTGTAGCAGAGAGAGAGAGAGCTGTGTGTAGCAGAGAGAGAGAGCTGTGTGTAGCAGAGAGAGAGCTGTGTGTAGCAGAGAGAGAGCTGTGTGTAGCAGAGAGAGAGAGAGCTGTGTGTAGCAGAGAGAGAGAGAGCTGTGTGTAGCAGAGAGAGAGAGCTGTGTGTAGCAGAGAGAGAGAGAGCTGTGTGTAGCAGAGAGAGAGCTGTGTGTAGCAGAGAGAGAGAGCTGTGTGTAGCAGAGAGAGAGCTGTGTGTAGCAGAGAGAGAGCTGTGTGTAGCAGAGAGAGAGAGCTGTGTGTAGCAGAGAGAGAGCTGTGTGTAGCAGAGAGAGAGCTGTGTGTAGCAGAGAGAGAGAGAGCTGTGTGTAGCAGAGAGAGAGAGAGCTGTGTGTAGCAGAGAGAGAGAGCTGTGTGTAGCAGAGAGAGAGAGAGCTGTGTGTAGCAGAGAGAGAGCTGTGTGTAGCAGAGAGAGAGAGCTGTGTATAGCAGAGAGAGAGAGCTGTGTGTAGCAGAGAGAGAGAGAGCTGTGTGTAGCAGAGAGAGAGAGAGCTGTGTGTAGCCGAGAGAGAGAGCTGTGTGTAGCAGAGAGAGAGAGCTGTGTGTAGCAGAGAGAGAGCTGTGTGTAGCAGAGAGAGAGCTGTGTGTAGCAGAGAGAGAGAGCTGTGTGTAGCAGAGAGAGAGAGAGCTGTGTGTAGCAGAGAGAGAGCTGTGTGTAGCAGAGAGAGAGAGAGCTGTGTGTAGCAGAGAGAGAGAGATCTGTGTGTAGCAGAGAGAGAGAGAGCTGTGTGTAGCAGAGAGAGAGAGAGAGAGAGCTGTGTGTAGCAGAGAGAGAGCTGTGTGTAGCAGAGAGAGAGAGAGCTGTGTGTAGCAGAGAGAGAGCTGTGTGTAGCTGAGAGAGAGCTGTGTGTAGCAGAGAGAGAGCTGTGTGTAGCAGAGAGAGAGAGCTGTGTGTAGCAGAGAGAGCTGTGTGTAGCAGAGAGAGAGAGAGCTGTGTGTAGCAGAGAGAGAGCTGTGTGTAGCAGAGAGAGAGAGCTGTGTGTAGCAGAGAGAGAGAGCTGTGTGTAGCAGAGAGAGAGAGAGCTGTGTGTAGCAGAGAGAGAGAGAGCTGTGTGTAGCAGAGAGAGAGCTGTGTGTAGTAGAGAGAGAGAGCTGTGTGTAGCAGAGAGAGAGAGAGCTGTGTGTAGCAGAGAGAGAGAGAGCTGTGTGTAGCAGAGAGAGAGCTGTGTGTAGTAGAGAGAGAGAGAGCTGTGTGTAGCAGAGAGAGAGAGAGAGCTGTGTGTAGCAGAGAGAGAGAGAGCTGTGTGTAGCAGAGAGAGAGCTGTGTGTAGCAGAGAGAGAGCTGTGTGTAGCAGAGAGAGAGAGAGAGCTGTGTGTAGCAGAGAGAGAGAGAGCTGTGTGTAGCAGAGAGAGAGAGCTGTGTGTAGCAGAGAGAGAGAGATGTGTGTAGCAGAGAGAGAGAGAGCTGTGTGTAGCAGAGAGAGAGAGAGCTGTGTGTAGCAGAGAGAGAGAGAGCTGTGTGTAGCAGAGAGAGAGAGAGCTGTGTGTAGCAGAGAGAGAGAGAGAGCTGTGTGTAGCAGAGAGAGAGAGCTGTGTGTAGCAGAGAGAGAGAGCTGTGTGTAGCAGAGAGAGAGCTGTGTGTAGCAGAGAGAGAGAGCTGTGTGTAGCAGAGAGAGAGAGCTGTGTGTAGCAGAGAGAGAGAGAGCTGTGTGTAGCAGAGAGAGAGCTGTGTGTAGCAGAGAGAGAGAGCTGTGTGTAGCAGAGAGAGAGAGCTGTGTGTAGCAGAGAGAGAGAGCTGTGTGTAGCAGAGAGAGAGAGCTGTGTGTAGCAGAGAGAGAGAGAGCTGTGTGTAGCAGAGAGAGAGAGAGCTGTGTGTAGCAGAGAGAGAGAGAGAGCTGTGTGTAGCAGAGAGAGAGAGAGCTGTGTGTAGCAGAGAGAGAGAGAGCTGTGTGTAGCAGAGAGAGAGAGAGCTGTGTGTAGCAGAGAGAGAGAGCTGTGTGTAGCAGAGAGAGAGAGCTGTGTGTAGCAGAGAGAGAGAGAGCTGTGTGTAGCAGAGAGAGAGAGCTGTGTGTAGCAGAGAGAGAGAGCTGTGTGTAGCAGAGAGAGAGAGCTGTGTGTAGCAGAGAGAGAGCTGTGTGTAGCAGAGAGAGAGCTGTGTGTAGCAGAGAGAGAGAGCTGTGTAGCAGAGAGAGAGAGAGCTGTGTGTAGCAGAGAGAGAGAGAGAGCTGTGTGTAGCAGAGAGAGAGCTGTGTGTAGCAGAGAGAGAGAGCTGTGTGTAGCAGAGAGAGAGAGCTGTGTGTAGCAGAGAGAGAGCTGTGTGTAGCAGAGAGATAGAGCTGTGTGTAGCAGAGAGAGAGAGAGCTGTGTGTAGCAGAGAGAGCTGTGTGTAGCAGAGAGAGAGAGAGAGAGCTGTGTGTAGCAGAGAGAGAGCTGTGTGTAGCAGAGAGAGAGAGCTGTGTGTAGCAGAGAGAGAGAGAGCTGTGTGTAGCAGAGAGAGAGAGAGCTGTGTGTAGCAGAGAGAGAGAGAGCTGTGTGTAGCAGAGAGAGAAAGCTGTGTGTAGCAGAGAGAGAGCTGTGTGTAGCAGAGAGAGAGAGAGCTGTGTGTAGCAGAGAGAGAGAGAGCTGTGTGTAGCAGAGAGAGAGAGCTGTGTGTAGCAGAGAGAGAGAGCTGTGTGTAGCAGAGAGAGAGCTGTGTGTAGCAGAGAGAGAGAGCTGTGTGTAGCAGAGAGAGAGAGCTGTGTGTAGCAGAGAGAGAGCTGTGTGTAGCAGAGA
>NW_028169961.1:48700-61231 GCF_963971535.1 Notolepis coatsorum
AGAATAGTGATGCACCGATGTGAAAATGGTGGCCGATACCGCTAACCGACATTAATATTGCTGTTCTGGTCGGCACCGACATCCACCGATGTCGACATCTCTGCACCGAAAACACTTTTTTATGATAATCAAACAAAGAGCTACTTTCCAAAACGCTTACTTTTTTTTTACTTCTGTAACTTATTTTCAGAAATTACTGATATTTTGAAACAATTTAAGGCCAAAACATGTAAAAAGAAAAAATAATATTACATTTTAATAAAAAAAAAAGAAGAAATTATATCGGCCCATATCGGCCCTATCTTGATATCGGGCCGATACCGATGTGTAAAAAAAACGGCCATATCGGCCGATATTATGTCAGCGGCCAATATATCGTGCATCACTAAAAAAGAAAACAAAAATAAAAGAGAGGGGGTGACATGGGTTCAACGGTCAATTCTATCTTTACCTTGTTTATTTACATTTCAATTTATTTTATAGTTCCCTTGTTCCCTTTTCATTCTTTTTTTTAAACAATATGTTTATAGGTATTTTTTTTTTTTTTTTTCAGTTTAACAGCATCAGTTCAACAACCATACAAAAGGAAATGCTGCCAACTGCCCCCCCCCTCCCCGAGTTACAGAAAAATAAATGCATATTAACCCCCCCCCCCCCTGAAAAAAAAAAATCGGCCAGACCCCCCCTCCCTCCCCCCAGACTAGGACCTCGATAAATTCAGTTTTTTTTTTTTTTTTTTTACACATTTTAAGAGTTTTGTAAACCCAGTTACACCCGTCTAACAGGTGCCCATACTACACCAAACAAATAAATGTCTACCATTACATCTTTTCTCTTCAAAGAGCAACTAATAACATTTACAGTATCATTCATTGCAATATATACCCTTCAGAAAGACAAAAGGGAGCTTCAATAATAGCCTATATCATCAACCTACTATGTAATCTGTTCTAAGTATTGCCTAAACCCAGCCCAGCATTTATCAAAGAGACGTGGTTTTTTCTTAAGATTGAACATTATTTTCTCTGATGCCATGTACGAAGAGATTTCACTAAGCCACATAGACATGGGGGGGGATTCAGCACTTTTCCACAGCATGGCAATACACTTGTTCCCTGCAATCATGGCCAATTTAATGATCCGCACCTTGCCTCTCTTATCTGGAGAAATGTCAGACATGTCTCCTAATAATGCTAATTTAGGTGTACATGGGATCTCAAGGCCTGTGACCTCTTCGAGAGTCTCCCAAATTGAGCCCCAGTAAGGTCTCAGTTTGTTACATTCCCAGAACATGTGGAGCAGGCTACCTGTTTCCGTTGAGCACCTAGGGCAAAGGTCAGAGATAGCCTCATTCATCCTGTGAAGTCTTTCCGGCGTAAAATAGGTTCTATGGAGAATGTTAAATTGCATAAGTTTATGTCGAGTGTTATATGAAAAAGATAGTGCAGACTCACATAGTGATTCCCATTCATCTTCATCAAAGGTACAGTCCAGGTCCCGCTCCCATTTGTTCTTGGCATTTAGGGGTATAATTTCTGTACTGGTCAGGATTCTATCATATGTTAATGATAGGATGCCTCTAGTGTGAATAACTCCTTTTAGAATATCATCTATGAGGAGGGGTTTTGGAAGAGTGGCGTTTCCTCCCTGACCTGTACCTATGAAGTGTCTAACCTGTAGGTATTTAAAGAAATTAGTAGTTGGAAGGTGGAAGGCGGCACGTAACTGTTCAAAGGACATAAGTATGTTATTATCAAATAGGTCCCCAAAAGTTTTAATTCCCTGAGTGTACCACTTCTTGGTGATGCCATCTCTAAGTGATTCTGGCAAAGCTGGATTGTTGTGGAAGGGGGTCTTCCTGTGAAATGCAATAAAGCTACCAAGATGTGTCTGAATCTCAAACCATGTTCTTGCTGTGTGTTTAATAAATGGGTTATCTGAACAATTCTTCAGGGTGTGGTACTTCCTGATAAAAGGAATTCCGGCCAGCGGTACGTCCATCGTATGGCATTGTTCTATTTGTCTCCAGGCAGGGGAATTAGTCGACTCATTCTGCCAAATCCACAGAGCCCTTGTCTGTGCAGCCCAGTAATAGCGTTGGAAGTCCGGGAGTTTCAGTCCACCACACTGGGGGGAATTATATAGGGTTTTAATTTTAATTCTAGGGGCCTTCCTTCTCCATATGAATGCAGATATTATCCTTTGTAATTTCTTGAAGAAGTTCTTATGTATAGATATAGGGAGGGTTTGAAAAAGATAGAGAAATTTAGGTAGGATGTTCATCTTAATGCAGTTCACACGTCCGATTAGCGAGAGAGGCAGCTGCATCCATCTATCTAGGTCCTTCTCCACCTTTTTAAGTAGTGGGTCATGATTTAGTAAGAAAATTGTATCTATTTGGTTCGGGATTTTTAGACCCAAATATGTTACAAATTGTGAGTTCCACTGGAAGGGGAAATTGGACCTTGGCATTTTTTCGGCTAGTGAGTTAAGTGGCATGGCCACGCTTTTTTGTGCATTAATCTTGTAGCCTGAGATTACATTATACTTTGACAGTGTTTCCATAAGGGCAGGCATGGATGAGTCGAGATTGGTTAGAAACAGGACTATGTCGTCCGCGTATAAAGAGATGACATGGCTCTCAGGACCCACCTTGATCCCACTAATAGCTTTATGTGACCTTATTGCTATAGCCAGGGGTTCGATTACCAGCGCAAAAAGTGTCGGGGAAAGAGGGCAACCCTGCCTAGTACCGCGCCTTAGAGGGAAAGAAGGTGAAATCTCTGAGTTGGTCTGTATCCTGGCTGTAGGGTTAAGGTACAGCATATGGATCATTCTTAGCATATTTGGGCCAAAGTTCATTTTTTGTAGAACAGCGAAGAGAAAGTGCCACTCTACTCGGTCAAATGCCTTCTCCGCGTCCAACGAGATCGCTATGACTGGGTCTTCTATGGATTTGGCACAATGCGTCAAGTTAAGAAATCTTCTCACGTTGTCTATTAATGAGCGATTTTGTATGAAACCGGTCTGGTCCGTATTAATAAGTGAGGAGGTTACTCTCTCAAGTCGAGTGGCTATGATTTTAGTAAATATTTTATATTCGTTGGAAAGGATCGAAATTGGTCTGTACGACCCGCATAAGGTAGGGTCCTTCCCTGGTTTTGGCAGGACTATAATAAGAGCTTGCTCAAGGGTATCAGGTAGTTGGTCATTCTCAATAGAGTAGTTGAACATTTCTAGGAGAGGGTCTATCAATTTGCTAATAAATGCCTTGTAGAAGTCTATGGAGAAGCCGTCCGGCCCTGGAGCTTTCCCTGGCGTCAGTTTTGATAAGGCATCTAGTATTTCTTGCTTAGTTATCGCCTCGTCAAGGACCCCCCTTGTGCCTTTTGTTATCGTAGGTATGTCTAGGTTGTCCAATAACTCACACATCTCCTGTCTCTTCTCCCCCTGCGAGG
Source organism: Notolepis coatsorum (assembly GCF_963971535.1). Taxonomy (NCBI): domain Eukaryota; kingdom Metazoa; phylum Chordata; class Actinopteri; order Aulopiformes; family Paralepididae; genus Notolepis; species Notolepis coatsorum. The sequence continues at coordinate 52,159 of NW_028169961.1, forward strand.
AGTAGAGAGACTTGTAGAAGTCTGAGAAGGCCCGATTTATGAGCAGTGGATTCCGGGTCAACTCCCCTTTGTCGCTTACCCTAATGGCCGGAATACACCTAGCGGCATCCTCCCTTCTAATTTGCCACGCTAGTAGTTTCCCTGCCTTGTCACCCTGCTCATAGTAGCGATGTTTCAACCTTGACATAGCGTTTTCTACCTCTCGCGAGGTGATAGTGTTATATTCTGCCTTTTTTGCCGTTATCTGAACCAATAAGGTCTGTGATTGTAATAGGGAGTGTTGATTTTCAAGCGCTTTTATATCAGACTCTAGTGAGCGTAATTTGGTTTGATATTGTTTCTTTTTCCAGGAAGAGTAACTAATAATGTAGCCTCTTATGTAAGCTTTAAGGGTCTCCCAGACTATAGCTGGTGAGGCCGAGCCCCTATTACTCAATAAATACCAGTCCAACTGTTTGTTAATTAATTTGACAAAATCCTCATCGTTATTTAGAAAATTAGGAAACCTCCAGCGTTTGGAGTTTGTGTGAGAGTCGCTTAAGGCTATTTTAGTCAAAAGGGGGGCGTGGTCTGAGTGTGTCATGGCTAAGTATTCGCAGGACGAAACAAGATGGAGTTTTGCTGTATGTATAAAGAACGTATCAATCCTAGAGTAGCTATTGTGCATGTGTGAGTAGAAGCTATATTCCCTTTGAGATGCATGCCCCTCCCGCCATGTATCCAACAAATTAAGATCCATAAGTTCTTTTTTAAGAGCCTTGGCCGCTGAGGTCAAAGGTTTAGGGGTAGGGGAGGATCTGTCCATAGCAGGGTCTAATACCAGGTTAAAGTCACCACCAATTATAAGTTCTGAAGGGGCGCATGTCACTTTAAGAAAAAGGTTCACATAGAAGTTAGGGTCATCGTGGTTCGGACCATATACATTCAGCATAGTGACCAGTTGGTCTCCCATATATCCCCTGACTAAAATATATCTTCCCCCTTTATCCTTTTCAACTAGGTTCGGTTGGAAGGGGATCCCTCTTCTTACCAGAATAGCCACCCCCCTTGCTGACGATGTGAATGAGGAGAAAAATATTTGCCCTTGCCATTGTTTCCCCAGTTTACTGTGCTCTGCGTCATCCAAGTGAGACTCTTGCAGGAAGGCCACGTCTATTTGATGTCTTCTGATGAAGCTAAGCACTTTACGGCGTTTAACTTGCCGGTTAAGACCATTAATATTCCAACTCAGAAACGAGTATGTCATTCACCCATGTGGTTGGTATAGCTGTTTAGTAGGACACTGGGATACCTGAAAACATGGTATACAATACCTAGATGTGTAAACATTATAAACCAATTCACAAAAACAGTCCTGTCTGAACCCCTCCCTTTTCCCCTTAATGCCCCCCCCCCCCCCCCCCCCCCCCCTTCCCAAAAAAAAAATAAAAAATCCCCCTGGCCTATAAATCCTCCCGTAATCTTGCGTAGTACCATACCCTATCCTACCAAGCGGAGCCGGGCTCCCTACCAGGTTTAGGTTAAGTAATTAAAGGTGTGGGTACGAACATCTCCTTTAAGCATTTCAAAACATGTATATATATATATACACACCCTTCTTTTTTTTTAATATCTTTTTTTTTTTTCCAGGGGTAATATCAACGCTTAAAATGCTTAAATGTAATGTGCACACATGTATGAATAAACATGTACACCTACATATACCCATTAGCACATAACCGTCTTGAAATTAAACTTAGTAATATGAACTCACAACAAAAGGTCCCGTGAGGCTTAACAACATCTCAAGTCCAGTGTCGCCAATAACGACATGTATTACCCGGCGGTTAACATTTCAAAAAGTAATTAGAGTATGAGGCTTATTGCCTGGTATGTGTCTTTATTTACCGCTCCTTTATGGTTGAGTGACGACCGCTGGATCACTTCAGCATAGCCGGGTGGTGCTTACTCAGATACGTCTCTGCCGACCCCGGAGAAGTAAAAGTACGTCTGCCCTCCGGTAGCTCCACGCTCAAGTTAGTGGGATGGAGCAGCTTGAAGGATACGTTGTTCTCGTGTAGCTTCTTCTTCAACGGCATGAAAGCTTTTCTCTTCTTGTAGAGGGCCGTGGACATATCCTTGAAGATCTTGATAGTAGAATTACCGTATGCCAGTGATTTCTTTTTCCACGCCGCGTCCAGGATTCTCGTCACATCGGTGAAACGGAGTAGCTGGATCACTATGGCTCGGGGGAGGCTGCCTTCTTCGGGACGGCGTTGGAGCGTACGGTGAGCCCGCTCTATCTCAATGGTTTGCCCGGTGTCCAGCTCCAGTATTTTGGGGAGCCATTCCTGTAGGAAATCGATAGAGCTTTTCCCCTCCACACCTTCTGGGAATCCCACCAGTCGCAGATTCTTTCTTCTCCCTCTGTTTTCCAATTCGTCCAGCTTTTCCCTCAGACCGCAGATCTCCTCCTCTGTGTCTTTCCTATGATCGCTGAGGTCTTGTTGTAGGTAGTCGAGGCTATCACCGAAGCTAGCTTGCACTCCCTCCATTTCCTTAACACGTTGCCCCAGTGCCTGGTTGTCACTAATAAGTCTTTCCACCGAGATGCTTAGAGAGTTCATCTTAAGTTCCATCATGGCTTGAATTCTGTCGAATACTTTCTCCAGTTCCCCAGTAAACCATATCGGCGGTGTTTCATCGTTAGCTTCGACGTTAGCTGCATTAGCTTCCCCGTTAGCCGGTGCGTTAGCTCCTTGCGGTCTCGCAAGCACTATTGCTAACGTGGGCGATGTCACCGTCTTCCTGCTCGGTTCGGTCCTTTTGGGTGGCATTTCTTTGTTGGTTATGTGCTTAATAAGCGTGGGTTAACATAAACTGAAGTTAGGCGGAGTATGTTCGATACATCAGGTTTTTCAGGATTTTTGTGTAGGAGCCCGTTCCACTATGTCCTTCCTCTACGCCGCCATCTTCCTCGCTGTAACAGCTTGCAAGAGTGTGTGTGTGTGTGTGTGTGTGTGTGTGCATGTGCGTGTGTGTGTGTGTGTGTGTGTGTGTGTGTGTGTGTGTGTGTGTGTGTGTGTGTGTGTGTGTGTGTGTGTGTGTGTGTGTGTGTGTGTGTGTGTGTGTGTTAATCGTGTTGGCTTTGACATAATTACCTCATTGTAAGCTGAAAATGGATGTGTTTACAATTGGTCTCTCTCTCTCTCTCTCTTGATCCCTGCCATCTTTTTCTCCTCTCTCCCTCGGTTCTCTCTCTCTCTCTCCCTCTGTTTCTCTCTCTCTCTCTCTCTCTGTCTCTCTCTCTCTCTCTCTCCCTCGGTTCCTCTCTCTCTCTCTCTCCCTCTGTTTCCTCTCTCTCTCTCTCTCTCTCTCTGTCTCTCTCTCTCTCTCTCTCCCTCTGTTTCTCTCTCTCTCTCTCACACAGTGTCTGTCTACGTCTGTTTTTAATCCATTTTCAGTAACTAGTGTGTTGGACAGACAGATGTGTGTTCTAATTAAAGAATACACCAAGGGACAATAATACTTTCCGTCAATTTTCTATCCATCATTGATGGATCAATGACCGAGTAAAGACGGATCAATGTAGCTGCAGCCTTATTTAGTGCATTGTGCAAACATACTGCGTGCTGTCTGGACTGGTCCTCTGAGCTCCTCTCCAGTCAAACATACTGCTGCTGGTCTGGACTGGTCCTCTGAGCTCCTCTCCAGTCCTAACATACTGCTGCTGGTCTGGGACTGGTCCTCTGAGCTGCTCTCCAGTCAAACATACTGCTGCTGGTCTGGACTGGTCCTCTGAGCTCCTCTCCAGTCAAACATACTGCTGGCTGTCTGGACTGGTCCTCTGAGCTGCTCTCCAGTCAAACATACTGCTGGCTGGTCTGAACTGGTCCTCTGAGCTCCTCTCCAGTCAAACATACTGCTGCTGGTCTGGACTGGTCCTCTGAGCTCCTCTCCAGTCAACATACTGTTGCTGGTCTGGACTGGTCCTCTGAGCTGCTCTCCAGTCAAACATACTGCTGCTGGTCTGGACTGGTCCTCTGAGCTCCTCTCCAGTCAAACATACTGCTGCTGGTCTGGACTGGTCCTCTGAGCTCCTCTCCAGTCAAACATACTGCTGCTGGTCTGGACTGGTCCTCTGAGCTCCTCTCCAGTCAAACATACTGCTGCTGGTCTGGACTGGTCCTCTGAGCTGCTCTCCTGTCAAACATACTGCTGCTGGTCTGGACTGGTCCTCTGAGCTGCTCTCCAGTCAAACATACTGCTGCTGGTCTGGACTGGTCCTCTGAGCTGCTCTCCAGTCAAACATACTGCTGCTGGTCTGACTGGTCCTCTGAGCTCCTCTCCTGTCAAACATACTGCTGCTGGTCTGGACTGGTCCTCTGAGCTGCTCTCCAGTCAAACATACTGCTGCTGGTCTGGACTGGTCCTCTGAGCTCCTCTCCAGTCAAACATACTGCTGCTGGTCTGGACTGGTCCTCTGAGCTCCTCTCCAGTCAAACATACTGCTGCTGGTCTGGACTGGTCCTCTGAGCTCCTCTCCAGTCAAACATACTGCTGCTGGTCTGGACTGGTCCTCTGAGCTCCTCTCCAGTCAAACATACTGCTGCTGGTCTGGACTGGTCCTCTGAGCTCCTCTCCAGTGAAACATACCGCTGCTGGTCTGGACTGGTCTCTGAGCTCCTCTCCAGTCAAACATACTGCTGCTGGTCTGGACTGGTCCTCTGAGCTCCTCTCCAGTGAAACATACTGCTGCTGGTCTGGACTGGTCCTCTGAGCTCCTCTCCTGTCCAACACACTGCTGCTGGTCTGGACTGGTCCTCTGAGCTCCTCTCTTGTCAAACACACTGCTGCTGGTCTGGACTGGTCCTCTGAGCTCCTCTCCAGTGAAACACACTGCTGGGTTTAATCCTAAATAGAATTGCTGTCGTCTCTAGAGCAAAGTCAAATCTACTCCAAATGAAAGTGAAACTTAAGCTACTCTGTACTGCAACCTATAAAATAGATCTGCCTGTCCGCTCACTACACATTCTGTTCATAATGTTGTTATAAAATAGCTTAGTATATTACAAATTACAGTTTTGGGAGTTCTAGTGTCAAGTAAGTAGCCTAATTTTCAGTTTTTTTAATAGCACTGTATTGTTTCTGATAGTAGTAGGGCTGGGTCGGTGGCAGTTAAGCGGTTAATTATGCTGGTGTAGGTATGTTGATCTTAAAGTTAATTTATTTTGTTTAAATAAATATTACCTATACTAGTTATGTCCTCCCATTGTATTGGTTTGCTCTCTTGTGGACATAATGTGCAATAATAGATATTCCAATGCTTGATGTGTTTTTTTTTTTTTTTAAGGAATAATCAAATGTATTTGTTGACACAAACACACAAACACACAGACACACAAACACACAAACACTGAGCTGCTCTCCAGTCAAACATACTGCTGCTGTCTGGACTGGTCCTCTGAGCTCCTCTCCTGTCAAACATACTGCTGCTGGTCTGGACTGGTCCTCTGAGCTGCTCTCCAGTCAAACATACTGCTGCTGGTCTGGACTGGTCCTCTGAGCTCCTCTCCAGTCAAACATACTTCTGCTGGTCTGGACTGGTCCTCTGAGCTCCTCTCCAGTCAAACATACTGCTGCTGGTCTGGGACTGGTCCTCTGAGCTCCTCTCCAGTCAAACATACTGCTGCTGGTCTGGACTGGTCCTCTGAGCTCCTCTCCAGTCAAACATACTGCTGCTGGTATGGACTGGTCCTCTGAGCTCCTCTCCAGTGAAACATACCGCTGCTGGTCTGGACTGGTCCTCTGAGCTCCTCTCCAGTCAAACATACTGCTGCTGGTCTGGACTGGTCCTCTGAGCTCCTCTCCAGTGAAACATACTGCTGCTGGTCTGGACTGGTCCTCTGAGCTCCTCTCCTGTCAAACACACTGCTGCTGGTCTGGACTGGTCCTCTGAGCTCCTCTCTTGTCAAACACACTGCTGCTGGTCTGGACTGGTCCTCTGAGCTCCTCTCCAGTGAAACACACTGCTGGGTTTAATCCTAAATAGAATTGTGTCGTCTCTAGAGCAAAGTCAAATCTACTCCAAATGAAAGTGAAACTTAAGCTACTCTGTACTGCAACCTATAAAATAGATCTGCTGTCCGCTCACACACATTCTGTTCATAATGTTGTTATAAAATAGCTTAGTATATTACAAATTACAGTTTTGGGAGTTCTAGTGTCAAGTAAGTAGCCTAATTTTCAGTTTTTTTAATAGCACTGTATTGTTTCTGATAGTAGTAGGGCTGGGTCGGTGGCAGTTAAGCGGTTAATTATGCTGGTGTAGGTATGTTGATCTTAAAGTTAATTTATTTTGTTTAAATAAATATTACCTATACTAGTTATGTCTCCCATTGTATTGGTTTGCTCTCTTGTGGACATAATGTGCAATAATAGATATTCCAATGCTTGATGTGTTTTTTTTTTTTTTTAAGGAATAATCAAATGTAATTGTTGACACAAACACACAAACACACAGACACACAAACACACAAACACTGAGCTGCTCTCCAGTCAAACATACTGCTGCTGGTCTGGACTGGTCCTCTGAGCTCCTCTCCTGTCAAACATACTGCTGCTGGTCTGGACTGGTCCTCTGAGCTGCTCTCCAGTCAAACATACTGCTGCTGGTCTGGACTGGTCCTCTGAGCTCCTCTCCAGTCAAACATACTGCTGCTGGTCTGGACTGGTCCTCTGAGCTCCTCTCCAGTCAAACATACTGCTGCTGGTCTGGACTGGTCCTCTGAGCTCCTCTCCAGTCAAACATACTGCTGCTGGTCTGGACTGGTCTCTGAGCTCCTCTCCAGTCAAACATACTGCTGCTGGTCTGGACTGGTCCTCTGAGCTCCTCTCCAGTGAAACATACCGCTGCTGGTCTGGACTGGTCCTCTGAGCTCCTCTCCAGTCAAACATACTGCTGCTGGTCTGGACTGGTCCTCTGAGCTCCTCTCCAGTGAAACATACTGCTGCTGGTCTGGACTGTCCTCTGAGCTCCTCTCCTGTCAAACACACTGCTGCCTGGTCTGGACTGGTCCTCTGAGCTCCTCTCTTGTCAAACACACTGCTGCTGGTCTGGACTGGTCCTCTGAGCTCCTCTCCAGTGAAACACACTGCTGGGTTTAATCCTAAATAGAATTGTGTCGTCTCTAGAGCAAAGTCAAATCTACTCCAAATGAAAGTGAAACTTAAGCTACTCTGTACTGCAACCTATAAAATAGATCTGCTGTCCGCTCACACACATTCTGTTCATAATGTTGTTATAAAATAGCTTAGTATATTACAAATTACAGTTTTGGAGTTCTAGTGTCAAGTAAGTAGCCTAATTTTCAGTTTTTTTAATAGCACTGTATTGTTTCTGATAGTAGTAGGGCTGGGTCGGTGGCAGTTAAGAGGTTAATTATGCTGGTGTAGGTATGTTGATCTTAAAGTTAATTTATTTTGTTTAAATAAATATTACCTATACTAGTTATGTCTCCCATTGTATTGGTTTGCTCTCTTGTGGACATAATGTGCAATATAGATATTCCAATGCTTGATGGTGTTTTTTTTTTTTTTTAAGGAATAATCAAATGTAATTGTTGACACAAACACACAGACACACAAACACACAAACACACAAACACACAGACACACAAACACACAAACACACAGACACACAAACACACAAACACACAGGCACACAAACACACAGACACACAAACACACAGACGCACAAACACACAAACACACAAACACACAAACACACAGACACAAACAACACACAAACACACAGACACACAAACATACAAACACACAAACACACGGACACACAGACACAACAAACAACACAGACACACAACACACAGACACACAGACACACAACACACAAACACAAACACACACACACAAACACACATACAACAAACACACAAACACACAGACACACAAACACACAACACACAGACACCAAACCACAAACACACAGACACACAGACACAGACACACAAACACACAGACACACAAATACACAAACACACAGACACACAAACACACAGACACACAGACACACAAACACAACAGACACACAGACACACAAACACACACACACAGACACACAAACACACAGACACACAGACACACAGACACACAAACACACACACACACAGACACACAAACACACAAACACACAGACACACAAACACACAAACACACAGACACACAGACACACAGACACACAAACACAAACACACAGACACACAGACACACAAACACACAAACACACAAACACACACACAACAAACACACAGACACACAAACACACAGACACACAAACACACACACACACAGACACACAGACACACAAACACACACACACACAAACACACACACACAGACACACAAACACACACACACAGACACACAAACACACAAACACACAGACACACAGACACACACACACAGACACACAAACACACAGACACACAAACACACAAACACACAGGCACACAAACACACAAACACACAGACACACAAACACACAGACGCACAAACACACAAACACACAAACACACAGACACACAAACAAACACACAAACACACAGACACACAAACATACAAACACACAAACACACGGACACACAGACACACAAACACACAGACACACAAACACACAGACACACAGACACACAAACACACAAACACACAACACACACACACAAACACACATACACACAAACACACAAACACACAGACACACAAACACACACAAACACACAGACACACAAACACACAAACACACAGACACACAGACACACAAACACACAGACACACAAATACACAAACACACAGACACACAAACACACAGACACACAGACACACAAACACACAGACACACAGACACACAAACACACAAACACACAGACACACAAACACACACACACAAACACACAGACACACACACACACAAACCACAGACACAAAAACACACACACACAAACACACAGACACACACACACACAAACACACACACACAAACACACAAACACACAGACACACAAACACACAGACACAC
>NW_028169960.1:0-13233 GCF_963971535.1 Notolepis coatsorum
TGTTCGCTGGGATCCCAAAGTGCTACACTACAGAGTTAAAACATAGTTAAAAAATATATTAGTTATTAGTCAAACAAATAAAATACAGAATAAAAATAAGATAAAAATAGAACATAGTTAATTAAAAACATAGTATAAACAGAAAATAAAAAAACAACAGCACAAGAAAATAAAAAGCTAACAGTCAAAGGCCTTTTTGAACAGATTTCAGGCCTGCTTTAATTAAAAGAGTCCAGGCTCTGTGGTGCCCTCAGCTGGATGGGGAGGCTGTTCCACAGGTGTGGTGCAGCCGTGCAGAAGGCTCGGTCACCCATGGTGCAGAGCTGGGTATTGGTGACCTGAAGGAGCAGGCTACCTGCAGACCTGAGGGTGCGGGTGGAGGATTGTGGAGTGATGAGTTCCTGAAGGTAGAGGGGTGCGTGTCCGTTTATGCAGTTATGGGTGAGCATCAGGATTTTGTAATTGATCCGGGATGAGACGGGGAGCAGTGAGTGGAGGATGGGGGTTATGTGATCGTGTTTACGGACTCTCATCAGGATCCTGGCAGCGCTGTTCTTGATGTATTGCAGCTTTTGGATGCTCTTGCCAGGAATCCCGATGAAGAGTCCGTTACAGTAGTCCAGTCTTGAGGAGATAAAGGCATCTCTCTCTCTCTCTCTCTCTCTCTCTCTCTCTCTCTCTCTCTCTCTCTCTCTCTCTCTCTCTCTCTCTCTCTCTCTCCCACTCTCTCTCTCCCCCTCTATCTCCCTCTCTCTCTCGATCCCCCTCTTTCCCTCCCTCCCCCTCTCTCTCTCCATCTCTCTCTTTATACCTCTCTCTCTCTCTCTCTTTTACTCATGATTTCCTCTCCTCATTTCCATCTCAAATCGACCTATAATGAACACATTACAGTTAAGCACATCGCAGGAATGCCTGGCCGGCCAGCAGCTGTCCATCAGCTGAAGTGATGTCCATAATGTGGAATGATGAGGACTTGTGGTGCGCTGGTCACATCTTCTGTGTGTCTGCCTGCTTTCACTTACTGATGTCACTTACTCTGCGGCGCGGCTGACAGCGCGCGCTATGGAGCGGTTAGCATGTTCCAGTGCTAGTTTATTTACAAAGTATTTATTACTAGTTAGGTGGTACTTTAAAAGCCCAATCCGGGAGATTCCTTTAACGTATCAATCTGGGTCATATTGACCTGCGTTCTTGAAAAGGTTGAGGCACAACTTTCTTATTGTAAATCGGAATATATAATCTACCTTACCTATATTATTACCTACTATGCTAATGTCTATACTACTATGCACTCAGGACGCTCAAGTTCAACACTGTTTGACGAACATTGTTACTTAGCTGCCAGAGTTGTACTCTTCCTTCCTGCTGACTTGTTGTACAGAACGTGTAAGTCGCTTTGGATAAAAGCATCAGCTAAATGACTAAATGTAAATATAAATATAGATCTGAATGTTAATCATTACCAATGTGGGGAAAAAACATTTAATAACCAGAAAATGAAGCAAATATAATTAAAAACAAATATGTACCTGTTGTCCGTGTATCAAGAGCTTAATCAATCAATCAATCAATCAATAAATCAATCAATCAATCAACTAGAGTATGACAATTCTTATTTTATGTTTTTAGTGGTGAGGTTACCCATTAAGGGAACTATCTTATAAATGGCCTTTTTCAGTGTTTAGCATTGTTTCCTAGCTATGTGGACTTATATTAATAGGATCTATGTCTCTAATTCTCATATTGGCGCATTCTTCCAATTCTCCTCTCACAATATTCACCCTCACTGAACTGAGTCATCTGAAAATCTGTGATGTCAGAGATTTCTCAGCTGCATAATAATGTGGCAGTTGGTGTGGCAGTTGGCACCAGGCCACACAGTGGTTGGAGCCCATAGCCTCAAAACGGCTTAAGATCTTGAGGTAGAAAAATGCTGTTTTAAGTACTTGATTAGAAATACAAAACAATGATTCAAAAAATTAATAAAAAAATCCCATAGACTCACAGGAATTGTGTAAAAGTGCCCAAATAGTGAAAGAAATAGTAAAATAGTTCCCCTTTAACATTTGGTGTGAGCCTTTAATTCAATTAATATCTCAGTGTGTTTTTCTTCTATTAGTTAGGCTAACTATATTTTCTATCATAAAGTTGTGTATTTACCTGCAGCGTTTCTGTCATCTCCTGATTCAGCCACGTGAGGATCTGCCTTTTCTGGCCACTAAATCAACGACACCCAGACTTTTCTCTATGCTAGTTCATTTGCTCCATGAAACCTGCATGAAATCTCAAAATTTGTTTCACAATGTGGTTTGGTTGTAGTTGAACAACTTTTAAAAATGTAAATGTATTATATTGTTTTATATCTCTATTATTGGGGAGCAGGTAGAGGTTTGGTAAACTACAGTTTTAGAGAATGTTCCGCAACCCTGTTTGGTTTTACAGCAGACATTTTGTGTTCTTCATAGGAAGCATTACGTTTAATTTCATTAGGGATACAATGAAAACAAATCATATTTTAATTCCACTAATCGTTAGCTGTCTCTATAATTCATTTTTGGGGGGGGGGGGGGGTTAAGTACCAGTATTGGATCAACTAAGTAGATCTAAATTATATTAAATTGAATTAATTGGCCCATCTTGAAACTGCTATTACCTGTACATAGCCTTCAGACACAACAAACTATGAAGTAACTGTCTATTTTAAGATATCAGACGAGTGATGTACTATTCAGATGTCATTATCTTAAGACCGTGCTGTATTTTAGGACAGTGTTGTGTAGGATATCAGTTCAAAAAGGCTGTGTATTATACATTCACACTCCAAATGATTTAGGTTGACTATAGAACTACAATGTTTGTCTGAAGGCTTCACGTTGTGTGCTATAATCGTGTCCACAAATAGGACATTCTATGCTCTACATTTCCCTCTGTAAATCAGATCGAAAGTGTACCTCATTGATGCAGTATTGTTATTTGTGTGGTTCACGTCTGACAGACAGCTCTCTTATATCATCTCTTTATATGTTCACTACAACTTCATGTCTTCTGCTCCGCGAAAGAACACCAAAAAATACAAACTGACAGAAGTCAACATTTACAAATTGCATTCACCTGCTTAAGACGGACGGGCAGACCAATTTCCGGAATAGACCATCTGCAAAGCACATGGGGGGGCATGTATGTTTCTTAACAACATTGAACACCTTCAAGGGAAGCTTCCATCTCCTTCTCATCACAGTGTCACCATCGCGATAGCTGCTCCGCCATCTTTTTTTGTTTTGTTATTGCTATGAACATGTCTTTGAACACCAGGGGGGATGATCAATCTGTTTGGAGGCAAATAGCCAGCCTCCGGTTTGGAGTTTTGATATTTGCGTTGACTGTAGGGTTCGCTATACAAAGAACAAACGATGACAGTCTCTCTATAGATCTTTCTATATCATTAGCAACCAAATCTTTTGTTTTATTTATTTATTTATTTCTCATCCCCCCGCCCCCTCTCCCAGAGCCGACAGATGTGAGACACGTCCCCCCCGCTTTGTACTGTGTTTGTGTCTACGCACCTGAAACGAAACGCCGAGTTAATAAGGCCGCTCTCCTGTCCTGGTGATGTGATAGACAAGATCTCAGCTGAAATTAGGGTCTCGTTTTAAAAAGTATAGATTTGACTGCTGAAATGAAGATCTAATTCCCTTTCATTTAGATCCCCTCCATAGGGGAAAACCAGAGACAGTCTTGAAAGACAATTGCCAACATTCCACTCATTGGCTGCTGTATACAATTTGGCTACAGTATAACATTTCTGTTGTGTATAATAATCTGATTCACTACAATTTCTCCCTGAAAAATGCCGTAAAATATAATATTTCTATAAACATACATATGCATTGCAGTACAGTGCATTTACGCGAAGCCAAAGCTTGTGATATTATTATTATTATTATTATTATTATTATTATTATTATTATTATTATTATTATTATTATTATTATTATTATTATTATTATTATTATTATTATTATTATTATTATTATTATTATTATTATTATTATTATTATTATTATTATTATTATTATTATTATTATTATTATTATTATTTATTATTATTATTGTATTTAAAGCTTTCTAATTAACCTTCATATAAACAGTTAATACCTTTCAGATAATTATCATTGATCTTTTGGGCTGTTATACATTGTTTAACATATGCCACAGTGAACAGCAGCAATCAAAAGCTTCATATTCTGTTCTCTAACTTCATATCCATCACCCAACGTGAAATCCATAAGTTGGATCCATACGCTGGGGGTAAGCAAGCGGAGAAAGATATGTTTTATAGTCAAAGTCAGAGTTTATTTGTTTATCACACGCTAGCGGTGGAACGTGAAACATTGCGCCTGCATAAAAAAATTTACTCTCTTAATGAACTCAATAAAAATCATTATAACAATTTAAAGAGCATTTGCAGCTGGCTTGTGACTGCATAATAGTGGCTGCTGCACCTCAGATAGGGGCAGGGGAGGAGGTTTCAGCACAGCTGAGGTTCAGAGGAGAAGGCAGGGGAGAGCGGGGGGGGTGTTGGAGAAAATAACCTCAATTTACACTCATTTTCACTTTCCTTTGGCAAATGTTGTCACATCTTGTGTTTGTGTGTGTGTGTGGCCGTACCCAATATTCGGTTCTCTCTGTGTGTGTGTGTGTGTGTGTGTGTGTGTGTGTGTGTGTGTGTGTGTGTGTGTGTGTGTGTGTGTGTGTGTGTGCGTGTGTGTTTGTGTGTGTGTGTGTGTGTGTGTGTGTGTGTGTGTGTGTGTGTGTGTGTGTGTGTGTGTGTGTGTGTGTGTGTGTGTGTGTGTGTGTGTGTGTGTTTGTGTTTCTCTGTGGACAATGGAAGGACTTTCCCCCTGTGGTGAGACTGAATAACACACCTCATTCTGTGTTTCTTTTCTCTCTCTCTCTCTCTCTCTCTCTCTCTCTCTCTCTCTCTCTCTCTCTCTCTCTCTCTCTCTCTCTCTCTCTCTCTCTCTCTCTCTCTCTCTCGCTCTCTTATTTTCACACTCTTTCTCTTTTCTTCACTTTCAAAGCCTGAGACGAGACAAAAGCAGGGGTGAATTATGGCCATTTGTTGTGTGTGTGTGTGTGTGTGTGTGTGTGTGTGTGTGTGTGTGTGTGTGTGTGTGTGTGTGTGTGTGTGTGTGTGTGTGTGTGTGTGTGTGTGTGTGTGTGTGTGTGTGTGTGTGTGTGAAGGAAATTGGTGGTGCATCAATGGGCAGTAGATATTGAATAGCTTCCACCCACCCTCTGTCTATCTGTCTGTCTGCCTGCCTATCTTTAATAATAATAAACTTTATTTGTATAGCACTTTTCATACAGAAATTGCAGTTCAAAGTGCTTCACAGCAGTAGCATAAAGTGCAGACATATAAAACATCATTGGTTACAGACATATAAAGCGAGCATAAATTTTTTTTTAAAGGTAGCAGTAAGGTAAGGAAAATCACAGTTTTTCACATTGATTTAACATTCCAATAAGCCTCTCTGTTTACAATTTGATTCAGTTAAAAAATAGGCAGTAATACAAATAATAAAATAGAATAGACAGAGTAAAAATAGTAATAATAAGATACAATAACATTTACAACAGAGCAGTGCATCGCTCATAACACTTAATAGAAAAACAGAGCAGTGCATCACTCTTAACACTTTGAGTTTCTTTATACAGTTCAGTTCTAAATTATCTTATAGAACAACAGAGCAGTGCCTCACTCTTAACATAACAACAGAGTAGTGCATCACTCTTAACCTCTTAACCGCTTGAACTTGAGGACTGCATACTCTTTTTGCAAAGCTTAGCTTTATACTTATAGCACATGCATGAGCCTGGTCTCTTTTGAAAGATAACATTCTGAAGTTACTAATGCAAAAAAGGATAATCACTTTAGTGCTAATGAAGCTTCTATCCCCAGGCCATCAGGCTGCTAAACGAACAATAAACACTATGCAACAACCATCAAATGCACACAGCACACACACCCACACGCACACACTCACTTAAACAAACAACACACTGCAGCACCCACTCTCCACACTTTAGATCACACAAACACACTTTATATTTATTGATAAAGGATTTGCACTACAACTCGTACACCTACTGTAAATCGTACCTAAATTGCACCTCATCCTATTTCTGCCTTGCACTATATAGTATTGTATATTAGTACACTACACAGTATTGTATATTATATGGTAACTCAGTTACGTCTATTCTGCATCGAACATTGTACATATGTCTATACTGAACACTGTGACCTCATTTTTTTAACTCTAATTTACATGCTATACTATGTTATTTTATTTCATACTTATCTTGTCTTGCACAGTCTCTGGAGCGTAACAGTAAGAAGCATTTTGTATAAAAGTATTCTGTACTTCTGTATGACAACTATTAAAGAAACTTGAACTTGAAATAGAGTAACAGTTTCAAGTTCAAGTTTCAAGTTTCTTTAATAGTTGTCATACAGAAGTACAGAATACTTTTGTACAAAATGCTTCTTACTGTTGCGCTCCAGAGACTGTGCATGACAAGATAAGTATGAAATAAAAACATAGTAAAAATTAGAAGAAAAAAAAAAAAAAAGAGGTCACAGTGTTCAGTTTAGACATATGTACAATGTTCGTAGACGTAGTTACCATACAATATACAATACTGTGCAGTGTACTAATATACAATACTATATAGTGCAAGGCATAAATGGACGAGGTGCAGTTTAGGTACAATTCACAGTAGGTGTACGAGTTGTAGTGCAAATCCTTTATCAATAAATATAAAGTGTAAGTGTGTTTGTGTGATCTAAAGTGTGGAGAGTGGGTGCTGCAGTGTGTTGTTTGTTTGAGTGAGTGTGTGTGTGCGTGTGGGTGTGTGTGCTGTGTGCATTTGATGGTTGTTGCATAGTGATTATTGTTCGTTTAGCGATTATTGTTCGTTTAGCAGCCTGATGGCCTGGGGATAGAAGCTCCTTCTGAGTCTTTCTGTGCTCGCCATAAGACTCCGGTATCGCTTGCCTGACGGCAGCAGTTCAAAGAGGCAGTTGTTCGGGTGGCTCGAGTCCTTAATAATTCTCTTAGCCTTCCCCTTGCACCGCTTGTTGTAAATGTTCTGGAGGGTGGGAAGCCCCCCTCTAATTGTGCGTTCGGCTGAACGTGTCACTCTTTGTAGTCTGCTACGGTCTTGTGCAGTGCTATTCCCAAACCAGGAGGTGATGTTGCCGGTCAGGATGCTCTCTATTGTACATGAGTAGAAGTTCCTAAGGATCTTCTGACTGACTTGGAACTTCCTTAGGCGCCTGAGGAAGTAGAGGCGTTGTCGTGCCTTCTTCACAACACTGTCAATGTGTGTGGTCCATGTCAAGTCCTCGGATATGTGGGCTCCGAGGTACTTGAAACTGTTCACTCTCTCAACTGGTGCCCCGTCGATGCTGAGGGGGCTGTAGTCCTTGACCCCCGACCTCCTGAAGTCCACAATCATCTCTTTTGTTTTGCTGACGTTCAGGGAGAGGCAGTTCTCCTGACACCACTGTGACAGGTTCTCTACCTCTTCCAGGTAGGCCCTTTCGTCGTTGGCAGAGATCAGGCCCACCACTACTGTGTCATCAGCAAATTTGATGATGGTGTTGTTGTTCCGCTGTGCTACGCAGTCATGTGTGTACAGGGAGTAGAGGAGGGGGCTCAGAACACAGCCCTGGGGGGCCCCTATGTTGAGCGTGATGGATGAGGAGGTGCAGTTGCCGGCTCTTACCACCTGGGGTCTGCCCGTCAGGAAGTCCAGGACCCACTGGCACAGGTCATAGTTCAAGCCCAGGTCCCTGAGCTTGGCTATGAGTTTGGAGGGGACTATGGTATTGAATGCTGAGCTGTAGTCGATGAACAGCATTCTCACATAGTTCCCCTTCCTCTTGTCCAGATGTGATGCTGCTGTGTGCAGCACATGGGCTATGGCGTCCTCCGTGGACCTGTTGGGGCGATATGCAAATTGCAGAGGGTCCAGGTTGATGGGGAGGGAGGAACAGATGTAGCCCTTCACTAGCTTCTCAAAGCACTTCATGGCTATGGAGGTGAGGGCTACAGGGCGGTAGTCGTTGAGGCAAGCGGGCGTAGATTTTTTGGGTACAGGGATGATGGTGGACTTCTTCAGACAGGTGGGGATGACGGCCTGTTCCAAGGACAGGTTGAAGATGTCAGTGAATACCGGGGCCAGTTGGTCGGCACAGACTTTTAGGACGCGGCCGGGGATGCCGTCCGGTCCTGCTGCCTTCCTGATATCCACTTTTTTAAAGATCCGTCTCACCTCATGCTCTGTTACCCTGAACACTGAGTCTCCATCAGCAGACCCCCCCCCCCCCATTGCCGTGGTTTGTAGGCTGGTGTTGTTATTCACAGCCTCAAACCTCGCATAGAAGGAGTTGAGATCATTTGCTAAGGAGATGTCACTGTTCAGTTTGAGGGGGGTTCCTTTGTAGTCTGTCATTGTTCTGAGGCCCTGCCACATGCCTCTAGAGTCAGCCTGTTCAAACTGAAGTTCAACTTTATCCCTGTAACGCCGTTTTGCCTCTATTACTGCTCTCCTGACGTTGTATCTTGCCATCTTGTGTTCTTCCATGTTGCCTGTCACCAGCCCGGTGTTGTATGCTGATGTGCGCACTTTCAGAGCCTCACGGACGGATTTGTCTACCCAGGGCTTTTGGTTTGGGTAGATATTAATTTTGGTGGTGGGGATTATTACTTCTACCTGAGTACAGACATAGTCAATCACCGTTTCGGTGTATTCGTTAATATTGGCTGTGTTATCACGGAGTACACTCCATTCTGTGCTTCCCAGCACTGCTTGGAGTGACTCTACTGACGTCACGGTCCAACGCTTAACCTCTCGCGAGACCACCGGCGTTCGCTTGAGACACTGTTTGTACTTAGGCAAAAGAAAAATTGCGGCGTGATCGCTTTTACCGAATGGACTAAGAGCCTGTGACTTGTACCCATTCTTAAATTGCGAGTATACATGGTCTAATATGTTCTCGCCTCTGGTGGGACAGGTCACATGCTGATAGAAATTCGGCAGCACCTTTTTAAGACGCGCGCTGTTGAAATCCCCCAAGACCAAAATGGCCGCGTCAACGTTAGCTGCCTGGAGTTTGTTTACCTCGTCGTGAAGTTTTGAAAGTGCGACCTCAGTGTTCGCGTGTGGTGGAATGTACACTCCGATGAGGATGATGGACGTTAACTCTCTTGGGAGGAAGAAGGGTCGACATTTTATCGTGATAAACTCCAGGTCTGGGGAGCAGTGGT
Organism: Notolepis coatsorum; assembly: GCF_963971535.1. NCBI lineage: Eukaryota > Metazoa > Chordata > Actinopteri > Aulopiformes > Paralepididae > Notolepis > Notolepis coatsorum. The sequence goes on from NW_028169960.1 coordinate 9,339, forward strand.
TAGTCATTTCCTTTGTGTTGCCTAAATCGCACCACTCCTTGTTTATCATGAAGGCAATGCCGCCTCCTTTCTTCTTTAGTGACTCTAATGCCGTCCGGTCTTTTCGTAGAACGAAGAAGTGGTCTGCCGGTTCTATTGCATGGTTCGGGACATCTGGACTCAGCCAAGTTTCTGTGAAACAGAGGACGTTACAATCCCGAATGTCCCTCTGGAATTGGATCCTTGCTCTGATGTCGTCCAATTTGTTTCCTATCGATTGCACATTGGCCAACAATATGCTGGGCAATGTGGTTCTGTGTCGTTTGGACCTCAGTCTGTTCCGGACCCCGGCTCTCTTTCCTCGTCTTCGCGGCTGCTTTTTGTCTTGTCCGTGGCCGGCATAACAAAGGATCTCGTCGGGCCATTTCTGCTGTTCAGCGATCCGATCCAGAGAGCAATCCAAACGGTAAGTTTTTCTTAATCCAATGTCAATGATTGACTGACGGTCATACACATATAATGCACCAACAGTTGGTGCAAATAAAACTCCTAATACTATAAAAATTAACAAAATAAAGCACAGTCTCGTCGGAGCGATCAGAAAGGCAGCCATCACAGCAGCGCCAGTTTCGCTGTAAATACAGAGGTTTGAACTTGAGTTGAACTTGAACTTGTGTACTCACATTTTTCTTTAGTGGTTGCAAGATTCCAGATTCCATTATTCCAGCATAGAGGTATGAGCTGGAAAAGACTGCGGTTCCATAGCGTGAAGTCTTATGTAGTACAGGTCAACATTTTATAAATCCGATCAGAAATGAGTGTTTGAGAGAGGTTTTAGTAAACTGATGCCAAAAATAAAGTTCCAAGTTCCAAAATCCATTTCTGCCATCCACCTCTGTGCGTTCTGAAGTCTGAGTCACAACTCATGTTTGCCCGTCAACTTTCACCTACTTCCTATATTTGCACCCCCCCCCCACGTGGGGTATCGTTGTAAGCGGACACTCGTTGGCTACAATGCTGACCAATAATTTTCGCCATCAGCGGTGATTGGTCGGTTCTCGAGCGTATACTGTCCGACGTGGTCATTTGACGTGCGGCCTGTGAAAAGACACTCGCCTGACATATTGTCATGTAACTCGAGAACCGAGGTAAATGGTAAATGGCTGCATTTATATAGTGCTTTTATCCAAAGCGCTTTACAATTTGTTCATCACATTTTTACTCATTCACTCACACATGCACACACCGATGGCAGAGGCAACGATGCAAGGTGCCAACCTGCACATCGGGAGCAATTAGGGGTTAAGTGTCTTGCTCAAGGCGACATGCTGCCCGGGAGGAGCGGGAATCGAACTGGGAAGCTCTGGATTACCAGACGACTGCTCTACCTCCTGACCCACTGTCGCCCCTGGCCGGCAGTGGCACGGGCACGGAATGGGTAGAGTGAGGTGGCGTTCGAACGGCGGCAAATAGATGTTTCGAACGGTATATTATATGTTCGGCGAAAAATGCAGCCCGAGCCAGTAGATGCTCGCAAAGTGTCGTGATGTGCACGCAAGTGCAAAATGGGACGTATAGTATACGTGCCAGTGCATGTTATGTGGTTCTTTGAGTTTCTTTACAAAGTTCAGTTCTAAATTACAACAGAGCAGTGCATCGCTCTTAACTAAATTACAGTGGTAACTAAAGTTAGTGAGATAAAATTGCGATAGAACTGAACTGACACAGGAATTTGATAGGAAGTGCATAAAAGTAGGCAGAATAAGAATAGTGCAGGTCAAATACAATTTGTGTTAAGATATCAAGAAATCAAGTCTCCCTGATGTTTCACTTAAATGCCTGAGCAAATAATTTGAAGATATCTAGCGAGTTGGCTTCCCTGATGTTTTTGGGTAGTTTGTTCCATAGTTTTGGGGCGTAGTTGATAAAGGCTGCATCACCGATCCTCTTTTGACTGTTTCTGGGAGCCTCTATTAGTCCAGCAGCTGATGATCGCAGCGTTCTTGCTGGCCTGTAATTTATTAGAGTGTTGGCGATGTAGCTATCTATCTATTATTTATCTGTCTGTCTATCTGTATGTCTTGCTCTCTGCCTGTCTGTCTCAATCTCCTGTCAATTTGTGTGTGTGTGTGTGTGTGTGTGTGTGTGTGTGTGTGTGTGTGTGTGTGAGTGAGAGAGGGGGTGTCACAGCTTTGAATGTGAGGGCAGATGGGTGGAAGGATGCATTTTATCTTGTTGCATTTATGTCATCTGCATTTATAAATATATATATATATATATAAGAACGTTTGATCAAACAAGAAATAAAATGGTGACTTTCTTCTCATCACTAGGCTCAGTGTGTACAGTAAGTGTGCGTGTGTGTGTACTGTAGCCTAGTTGTGAGAATCGCCTTAATGTGAGGACATTTTGTGTTGTGAGGTAATTTTAGCCAGTCCTCATGCCAAAAAAACGCAGATTATCCGGTTAAGGGTTAAGGGTTAAGGCTAAGGTTAGGGGTAGGGTTAAGGCTAAGGTTAGGGGTAGGGTTAGGGTCACCCCTTTTGACACACCCCCTGCTTTCAGCCCACCCACAATTCCAGATTAATTTCAACTTGCAATTACCCACGTTTCCAAATCAATGACTAAGCAAGCCACTGTAAGAAATCTGATCCTCATATGACTGTTAAGAATTTCATAAAAAAATAGCAACATAGAAGTATAAAAAGGAACACATTTTCAACCATATGACTCATACCGTTGACACACAGTGGCTGACACTGTGGCTGACTTTTACATGTACGTGCACCTTACAAAAGCACTGGACAAAAGGTTACATTTAGTGAATAACAAGTCTATTGGCTGAGCAGCCTGGCATTCGTGTGACATCATGTCCGGGAATCAACCAGGAAATAGCTAGCCACTAATAGTTGTTCTCGTCGTCGAAAATGTATAATAATCACAAGATGCATTCAGTGCTGGATCTAATAAAATTGATTCAGGAAAGACACATTATGGAAAGTTCAAGACCGGACCACAAAGCTTCTGAAAGTACTAGAATTACGCAACGGCACTTCCGACGGCAATGGTCTACTGACAGCAGAAAAAGTGAGTCTCTCATCCTCTGTGTTATGGTATTATGATACAAAATGTAACGGTTGTGCTATTTCTCCCGTGCACGGTAGCTCCGACCTCAGAGGCTATCCCCCCGCTGTCTCTCCCATGATTTCAGAATAGAGGAAGTGTTGCGGTGGTCTATAGAGCCCCTTGCTAGCACGCGCCACCCTAATGCTTGGACCAATTGTTTGCTAGCAAAGCGGGCGACATTGCCATAGAGCCCCTTGCTAGCAAGCACCACCCTAATGCTTGGACCAAGTGTTTGCTAGCAAAGCGAGTGACATTGCCATAGAGCCCCTTGCTAGCACTCGCCACCCTAATGCTTGGACCAAGTGTTTGCTAGCAAAGTGAGTGACATTGCCATAGAGCCCCTTGCTAGCAAGCACCACCCTAATGCTTAGACCAAGTGTTTTCTAGCAAAACTAGCGACATTGCCATAGAGCCCCTTGCTAGCACGTGCTACCCTAATGCTTGGACCGAGTGTGGCCGTCCGACATTGCCGCACTTAGAGCCCCTTGCGGGTTGATTTCCGTCACACTATATGTGTGTGTGAATAAAGAGAACGGGCCATGGCCTCCTTTTTCCAGATCAAGATGGTGGATCTTCTTCCTACTTCCCCACATTGAGGTAAGCAGAGTTACCTTAGACAACGTGGAAAAAACACCAACTCAAACGGACCAGAATACATCTTTGCAAGCAAGCAGATATTTTGTCATGATATATGGCGGCCATATTAGGAGCGTTGGTCTCTCTGGTAAAGATGTTACATTGGGTCCATAATTCATAGTATTCAAACACAGACATCTTGGTCGCAAACAAC
>NW_028169958.1:0-16206 GCF_963971535.1 Notolepis coatsorum
TTCACTGCCACACGACAGAAGGTTAGCCCTTTACTATCACACAACCGACGGCGATGCTCCATGATGGCGGAGCTAATGATGCTAATGATGGAGCATCGCCGTCGGTTGTGTGATAGTAAAGGGCTAACCTTCTGTATTGTCACAGTGAAAGGGTTAACCGGCTGTCGTGTGGCAGTGAAAGGGGTTAATACTGCCCCCTAATGAGCGACAACTTCAATAACACGTCCAGAAAACAAGCACTCCCCTCTTACTCTCTCTCTCCCTCCCCCCAAAAGAAAAAGAAAATGAAAAGAGATGTTTTTAAACTATTTTATTTATTTTTTACGTGTTCTTCTTGCTGGTCCAATCTTAAGTTCCAGGGGGATCCAAATAAATTTCAATTATGGAGAGAGACGGCGACCAAATGCGGTTTTGCACTGGCTTGGAAAAGTGAGACGCTTGACGTGATGAAGTCTTAACTGCCATTTGGGACGATGTTGTTGACTTGCCTTCACGGCGGGCGTGTGATGGCGGCGGAGGCCATTTTGTTTCGATGACGGACTAAAACGACACTCTTCACATTTCACCTCACTCTCCCGGAATACAGGGAACATTTTACGCTTAAGACTTTGATGAAAACACCATTTTATTCCCCCCTTTTTTTTTTTTTTTTTTTTATAAAGATTGTTTTGTTTTTGTTTATTCGTTTGGTGTGTCTTTTGTGAGTAGAACCTCTACTTGAAGAAAGAGGGGGATAAGGGAGAGAAACAAAGATTTGAAGTGGTCCAATATGTGTGACTTTTTATTTTATTTTATTATTAGTAGTATTATTATCAAATACTTGGATATCTGGCTTCAGTTTTCAAACGTGAAGATGGATTGGGAAGATGACAAAGCGAAGCAAAATCACCAACTAGACGAGGAGCTATCATTTCTGAACATCAAGTACAATAGATTATAAGAGAAAATATCATTTCACCTTCCGCATACGAGGTCGATGCAAGAAAAAGAAAGGGAGAGAGAAGACGGCGATGCTCGATGTGTATTCTCACCGTGTGGACAGAAGACTGTGTGACGACCGTCTGGACATAAACCCTGCGTATGTTGTCTTAATGTTAATACTGCGAATATTAGTAGTCACTTTAGTAAAGGTATTAGCGGCAAGGAGACGATAGGCTTTTAAATTTTCTTTTTTTCTAAATTGTTACTCTCACCACCGTCTGCCATCTGAAATGATATATAGTAGGGTTAAGAACACCGTGTGTGTAGAGTAGAACAGTCGGCCTCCCGCCCCACTGTGTAAGTAAGTAGCTTAACGGGACCGACTTCACTCCTTTTTAGCGAGTAGCGCGTGTGTGTGATACTTCCACGAGACGTTCGCACGCGCTCCGTGCACAAGCCAGTCTGTCTCTTCGCACCCTGTGTGTCTTTTTTTGTGGACCGCTCTTATTATGTGTGTGTGTGTTTCTGTCTGTTCTCACTGCCTCGCTCACTCATCTTCATCGAGAAGCCAGACTGTAGAATGTGGAGAATTCAAGAAAAGAAAAAAAACATTAAAAAAAAAGTTACAACAGTGCCTTTCAGAGTGTGGGAACTGATCGTAGTGTAGCTGACAGGAGGTTTTTGGGGGGGGGGGGGGGGGGGTTAAGGTGGGAGGGAAAGGGTGTTGTTGTGGCAAGGGGGGGAGCATGCGTAGTGTTTTGAGGGATTGGACGTGCCATATGAAGCCTTAGCAAAGTGTCCCAATTGGCTCCCCCCTGCCCCCCACCTCTAAGCCCCGCCCACCCACCACCCCTCTCTCCGAGTGTTACCATGTAGAGATTACCGTTGACTAGAGGTACAGCTGTGGGCCTGAGTGTTATCGTAGCGATACAGCTGTGGGCCTGAGTGTTACCGTAGCGATACAGCTGTGGGCCTGAGTGTTACCGTAGAAGGTTCCAGAAGCTGATTTCCTGCCACTAGAGAGAGAGAAGATCTCACTCTCTCTCTCTCCAATTCATCCCTCCATCCTTTCTCTCTCCGTCTCTCTCTGTCTTTCTGTCTGGCTGGCTGGCTGTCGTTCTCACTCAATTTCACTCTCACTCTCTGAGGCACCAACTCCAGAGGAACAAATCATATGTCCGTTATGTCCGTTTCTTGTATGTGTATAATATTGTATTTTTATTCACCCCCTCTCTGTGCTTTTTTGCCTGTAAGTTTAGATCATTGTTTTCTTTCTTTTATTTTTCAACACAGATTTTTTAAATTCAGATGATGCTTGTATAATTCCATTCCATGTCTTTTGTGGTCCCACACACGAGAGGGCGTGTCCTTTGACTACCCTCCCACCCCTCCCCCTTCCTACCCGGCGATATTTATTTCCATGGCAACTGTTAACTTCTTTGAAGTTTTATGGTCAGATGTTACATATCACCAAATAAACACAAATGACATCCTTTGTCGTCTCTTCTGTTTGGAGTACAACATGTATTGTGACACACAGAAGAGAGGCTTTTCACAGAATGTATTGAATGCCCATCGTCCTCCATGTCGGAAGAGACAGTGGTTGCTATATGCAAAACAACAGTTGAATATACGTATATTAAAAGAATATATAATAATTTGGTGTCTTATGGCTGGATCTTGTAAATAGGTTGCAGAGGAACAGTAATATCAAGCTTCTGCAATGTTTTCCACTGCACGTACATTTGACATTTTCTTTCCAACGTGGTCACTAATGGTTACAGGCAGTTGCATGTTGGAAGAAGGAGAAACATTCCGTGCAAGGCCTCTGTTGTCTTGATTTGTTTTTACAAAGTAAATTCCAAAGTACCGTAATTTAATATCCTACCGGAATCAACTGGACAGTAGGTTTTTTGTTGTTGTAGTGAGGGCTGTTTACACTTTGGCCTGACAGATTGCCTGAAATTGGTTATTAATGCAGTGTAGTAAGCATACATTTTATTTTGTGTTTGTTTTATGGCTGTCCACCCAGAAAATGGCACCCTGGTCAAGTATTCCATCATCTCCCAATGAACACAGATGGGAGATTGATATAAATGACACACAGCTGAAAGAAATGTCAAAAAACTTAGTCAATTTAATTATATTTTAAGTACAAACCGGGTGGGTAAGGGTGTGGCATTAACCATCCGTGTTGATTAGGCCCGTGTGGAGCCATGTTGTAACAACAGACTACCACTAGAGGGAGGTGTGGAGTCTTTATGCTCTTCCGATTGCCCCTTTTTTCCCCCACTGCCCTGTGTCTGGCAGACTGGCACAGTATTGGATTACTATTGATTAAGTCGTTCTCTCATCGGTAGCCGTGAACTCAAATTGTCGACACAAACAAACACGTCTTCCTGCGTGTTCTCCTCCTACCGTGAGACTTGTATTCAGGAACATCTGCCTCCTCACCTCGCCTTGTGGCAGTAAGCAAAGCTTTGTAATGTCCCGCACTGTGTTCAGAGTGTCTTGATAGGAGAGACATGTGAAGAGAGGAGAGCAGACGTGGTGAACTCATTAAACAGTGTTGTTTTTCCAACACACCCCTGTGTCTCGAGTTAGGGACAACGCATTCTGTTATTTGCGTTGTTAACCTCTTAAGCCTGGAGCCCTATTTTCTGAAAATCTGCCTAAAATACATACCTAAGTAAATTGAATATTGCTCCACTTCTACAAGGTCTATTTGCATATTCTTGGTATCTAGGGACATCTATGGACCTCAGTGAATGTATTCCCAGTGTCAGAAATGCTGTGGAGTGTATGTGTTCTGTCGAGGGTACGAGGCAAAGAGGTGGGGTCAAGGAGCTGCAGAACATCTCTCCCTGTGCCCTCTCGTATTACATGAAAGCATCTGATATCAATCCCCGCTCTGTCCCCTTCCCCCGCACCTGCCTCTGGCACTTATATCGACGCGCAAGAGCCCCGGGAGTCTTGACTGACGGCACGCGGCGGCGTCGGGTCGTTCATCAAACGGGGAGAGCCGCTTTTACAAGTAACCGCATCCCCGTGTGGTCAGTTAGGATCGTTATCGCCAATAAGAATGAAAAGCCTATTGCAGCGTCTGGATGACGGAGCCCTGATGCGCGGTCGGAAGGCCTCAAAGTCTTTAATGACGGATGAAGAGGTGTGAGGTGAGTCCAGAGAGATCCGGCTGAGCTCTGAGGGCTGCTGAATGATGCATGCGATACGACATTAAGAAAATGTGCTATTAATTAGACTCGTGGGGGTAAGTGGAGAGGGGCGCCTCTTGAGCGGTTGGACTTCGGCCTCTGTTTAGTATATCATGTTATGCTGCAGAGTCATGGGAGCCTGGGAGATGATGATGATGATACGAGAGAAAGTGGAAGATAATACACTGTCAGGATCTTTCCATTGATGGAACAAATTGTACCCTCAGTTGATGGATTCACTTTAGGTGAATATATCAGGCAATTGCTAATATGGCTAGTTTAATTATGAATGCTCCTTTTCCACTGCCGATACCAGTTTCTAGAAATATCGGCTGATACAAATCTATTGCTTTTACTGATCAATTTCAGACCACATTGGGTTGGGGTCACTTGTTAAAATAATTGGCCTGTCTCAAAACCCGCCCCCAATCACAAGTGTTGCTTCCCCCTTGAGATGTAGTCCCTTTTTTCCTCTCCATTAGAGCTGACATGCTCTAAAGACGTGTGCCAAAAAGATGCAGATAACCAAGTCCCTTTGCTTTGACTTCTGACATGTTGCATGTGGGGAAATTCTCTTGAGACTGACGGCCCTGTTTTAGCCTGGTATGCCCCGATATCAAACACCAATACCCCATGTCCTTGGAATTTAGTTTGTACAATACAAACCCAGTAAACCTGAAAACATAACCTTGATTGATAACACAGCATGCAATAGCAATCTCCTGGCTGCTAGTTGTCCTATGATGTGAACCAGCTTGAAGTCGGTGTCAGTGTCAGTTGGGGGGGGGGGGTGTCCTTTAAATAGAGGTGGTTATAGTATGAACTATATCAGGGTTTCTCAAACTTTCATACCGTGACCCCATTTTATTTAGAATTTTTTTGGGGACCCCACACTTAACTCATTCTGCGCCAATGACGAAAAAAGTCGGGTTAGCTCGCCATGCGTTGAGCACCAATAACGAGAAATCTCGGGTTTTAATCGTTATTTCTTTTATTAGCTATATCCATTCATTTTTCATCCATCCAGCCTGATGTTATCATTGGGAATGGGTCTGAGCTCGCAAAGGGCGAATACCGCCGCCTACGCCTTCCAGCCGGTATTGCACTCCATTTGATGTTGTTTGTTTTCTGGGCTGAGCTGAGCCGTGCGGGCAGGGTTTAAATACTCCGGCGAGGCAAGCGCTTACAACGATACATCTACGAGGCTGCCCCCCCCCCCCTCGTTCATATGCAATGCCGGAGAACGTGGGACGGACCTCCGCGACCAGTACTTGGAATGGCGATCAGATAATTGGATTATTTTTTTTTGCATTCAATCTTGCGTTGATCTGATATTTTTTTCTCCCGCGATCGAAGCTGTCTGTGTGGACTATGTGTGTGCTGTTTACCGTTGGTGGGGGGGGGGGGGCGCCGGTCCAAGCCCCATTTCATTCTTGCATGAGGAAGGATAATAACGATAATCTAGCGTTGATTTCAGGAAGATTCGATAATCAGGCGAAAAATGACAACGTGATAACTGGATTTTTACTAAAGGGCTATTTTTGCGTCTTTTCCTGGGATTACTAAGAATCACCCAAACTATACTCATTCAAAACAGTATAAAACGGAAATGTACGGATGACAAAATAATCAGTTTTTTGCATGTTGACCAGAAGCAACTCACTGACAATTGACAGTGTTATTAGATCCATAGCTATAATATAAAATATATTTTAAGCACTCGCAAGTTTCGCAGTCTCCCCATTGACTTACAGCGATGGCGTTCTACCCAGAAGGTAAACAGCGACCCCTGGCGCTGAATGAGTTAATGTATAGCGTAATTTCAACGTTGAATTAAGGAATATCAAAATAAAAGCACACGTTGTTGAACTTGATCATGCATATTTATTAGAAAATGTAATTACATCACTATGTTATCAATACACATTTATAAAATGAGGCATATTTAGCCAAAATATGTTGCCAGAACATAAAAAAAAAATTTATTTTCTTTTTTTTACTTATGACTTTTGACTTTCCAATGTCAAGTCCACTTCCAATTAGCTAGAGCAATGTCACCTACCCGCGACCCCAATTTGGGTCGCGACCCGTAGTTTGAGAACCACTGAACTATATCAATGGACATGGCATCTATTTTAAGAATTCACATTATTCCTGTGCCACAGGATGGTTCAGTCAATATCTGTGACCACTGTGATAGAATCTGTCTATAGACAGTGAATTGGGTTCCGATTTTGTGAAGCCATGAGATTTTTTTATAGGCTATATACATTTGTTTATTTAATTTTTCAATTTACATTCTTCACAAAAATGGAAAATAGCGGAATAAATTGGTTTTCGGAAGGTCAAATTCTTCTGATAGTTGGGCAAATGATTCAAAGGATAATGTCTGAATAAACAGGGTATCTGCAGGGTATTAAAAAGTCTTAAATTCATAATTCTCAATTTGAGGCCTTAAAAAGTATGGGCGGTCGGGAGATGAAATTATATTGAATATACTGTATGAAATGTTTTTGTATTCAAGTCGCACAAATGCAGCTGCCAGTTCAGTGTTACTATGTGGTTTTCTTTTAGTTTTTTTGCTAGTATAGTCATCAATTTGGTATAAAACTTTGCTCTAAGTGGTATTCAAAAGGTCTTACATTTAACTTGTTGAAACCTGCAGATACCCTGATCAAGATCTCCAATGGATTTAATACCCTTATTATGCCACACACGAAACACTGGGTCATCACAGGAATGGGAGAAAGAAATATTTAGAAAATATAAAACGAAATCTTGGTATGGTGACCATTTGAACTAAACTAATGATAAGGCAAGGTGACCCACTGATTCAGGTCTTCTTTAGATTGATCCAATAACGATGTAATATTTATTGAGAACAGAGAGGTTTAGTTATGAAAATACGGTGGTAGTTAAACCCTTGTTTGACCATTTAAAGTGGTTAAAGACCCCTCCTCTAGAACCACAAGGACCGCTGCTAGTCTAGGTTTGAATCTCACCAGAACCTTCTCGTCTGTGTCTCCCCTACTCTGTCTCAAAAGAAAGGAAAACAAACACAAACAAAAAGACCAACACAAGATCATACAGCTCAGATAAAGCAGAGAGTCACCATCCTGATCCTAGCAAGTTAACATGACGGGGAGAATCACCATATTTTGTTATCAGGCCTAATTCCAATGTTTTACCATTAATCCAACCCTACAAAGTTAGCACAGGCATGAGGTCACTGGCTAGATTACACTCTCTATTACACTCTCTCACTCACTCTCACTCTCACGCACACACACACTTCGATAAGGCTTCGTTTATGGCTTTCAAGAACATGTTTTCTTTTTTTACAAGCTTATACTGAGGATTCCACCCAGAATATCGCCCTCTTCACTGCCTAAGGAAAGGGTTACATTTATTTTCTACCATAAATCATCTTCTTTCAGATGCCTGTTTTAATAGAGAGCACAGTGTCGTTTATGAGACTGTTGTGAGAAAACCTTCTGTGTGGCTGACTGGCTGTGTATAATGTTGAGGAGAAACATCAGACTGCCAGTGTAAACAGTTTCCTGAATGAATGGTGACCATGCATTTACATGTACATCTCTGTGTGTGTGTGTGTGTGTGTGTGTGTGTGTGTGTGTGTGCGTGCGTGCGTGCGTGCGTGCCCAAAATGTGTGCACCCAAAGCCGGTGAAATCTGACTATTTGTGTGTCTGTCCGTCCGTCCATGCCACATGCTGCTTCTCTACAGTGTAAGTCCTGGTGCAGTGAGCCTGGAGGCTCAGTCAGCGGTGACAGTAATTAACCTGAACTAGCCCCTTTCGGGACTGTGATGCACCGAGTGAATACACCGTCCCTTATACCTCCATTAAAAAATCCTACAATTAAGTCTGTCTCGCTTTTCTCTATCAAAACACTTGTCGTACAGGTGTCGCAAAGAAACTTCAAAGGTACACTACTCACAGTTGCACGAGGGTTTCGGACAGACAAACGCTAGGGTTTGAAAGCTCGGCGTTGCTAATAAACATTTAAAATATTTTTTAGAAACTGGTCAACACGGCTCAAACGTGATCACAGCGCAGGCGCATCAGGCACCCAAAGCCGGAAATAAAGCCGTTTTGAGCCGTGTTGGCCGGTTTCTAAAAGTTATTTTAAATGTTTATTAGCAACGCGGACGCCGAGCTTTCAAACCCTAGCGTTTGTCTGTCCGAAACCCTTGTGCAACTGTGAGTACCTTTGAAATGTCTTTGCAACACCTGTAGCCATCTCAGTACAAATAAAGTATATAAATAAAATAAATGAATACATTCATTACAGTGTATCAAAATATAAAACTCTCGCAGATTCTCCTCTCATTCTTTTTTTTCTTCTCCGTTTTAATTTAACTGGTGGTGTAGCTACTGCTATTACCATAATATTTAAGGCTTTCTTTATTTACGACTTTGAAATAGAAATGTATATTTTTCGGAGCCAAACCGAGCCGTGTAATATATGTACAGTATGCCATCTATATTTGTGCCATCTGATTCATGGCAATGTACAGTATGTGTATGTGCATATACAGTATATGTGTGTGTCCGTGTGCATGCATGCACATACTGTAGTCGTATGTAAGTAGTATGTATGTTTGTCCATGTGTGTCTGTTCCTCTGTCTGTGTGTACATGTCCATGTGTGTCTGTTCATCTGTCTGTGTGTACATGTCCATGTGTGTATATTCCTCTGTCTGTGTGTACATGTCCATGTGTGTATATTCCTCTGTCTGTGTGTACATGGCCATGTGTGTATATTCCTCTGTCTGTGTGTACATGTCCATGTGTGTATATTTCTCTGTCTGTGTGTACATGTCCATGTGTGTATATTCCTCTGTCTGTGTGTACATGTCCATGTGTGTATATTCATCTGTCTGAGTGTACATGTCCATGTGTGTATCATATGTATGAGTGTACAAACAAAATCGCAGGTTTGCTTTTGTTTCAGCCAATGTTTCACCTTTTCATTAAAGGTCTCAAAACCAAACGGGATTCAGTTTTGAGTTTTGAACAAATTGTCAGGAGGGGAGGAGAGATGGTCTTTCCATGCACTGTAGCAGCTATGTTCTTCTGGTGTTACGTGAGGTCTTGATTAATTGATCAAAGTCTTTCAATCAAACAAATAATAAAAGAAAAACATTACATTCACTGTATAAGAAAAGGATGGTGTCTTATTTCTATCCAGATCATGTCCTCCCAGATCAGAAGGAGCTTCATTCCTCCGGTACTGGGTCAGTATTTGTGGCACCCTGAGACTTTGCTCTCTAACAAACCTTAATTGTGAAACACATTCCTCTCCTTGTGCGTCTCGCTGAGTCGAGATGACAGAAGTGTTGACTGAGAAACCAATATCACTTTCCCACTAGAGTGCAAAGCAGACAAAGGGAGAGAATCAGATTTTGAGTCAAGCTATTCTTTGTTTTCACATCTGCATGGTATTGGATAGATTTACAACAGAGGCCTTTCGCAGAATGTTCAGAAGGCTTTATGATGTGGATGCATGAATTATCAAACAAAAAATTATAGATTGGTGTCTTATTACTGGATCTTGTAAACAAGTCACAGTGGAACAGTAATAATGGTTTTATTTTATTTTTTTAAGATTTCTTTTGGCATTTTATTGCTTTATTGGATAGACAGAGAGGAAGGATGGGAGAAGATATGGGGAGGAGACATTCGGCAAATGTCGCCGGGTCCGGGAGTCGAACCCGGGACGGACGTTTTGAACTGAAGTGCATTACGTGGTGCGCCACCCTGGGGGCCCGGCCCCGTAACAATGGTTTTCTAGTGTTTTACCTACTTTTTGTTTTACTGCACAGAAATTAGGCATTTTCTTTCAAAAGTGGTTACCAACAATGGTTACATGCAGCCATGTTGGAGGAAAAAGAGAACTACACAAACATTCCATGCAAGGCCTCATTAACTGCAGATTACTGTTCTTTTTGTCCCCAAAAACAACAGTACAGTGGATGACTTTGTGTCTGTTCAAAGTGGAAGATTCACATTTGGCACGACACCATGCCACATCATCATCAGTTTTTTTCATTCGCCAACTTTGTCCTCTTTCACTAAAGGTAGAATCTGTAATGGTGCCAAACAATGACCTCTAGGCAATAGAACCCCGCATGGTACTGCACTTTGTTTACATATTCTGTTTTGGGTTGAATTTGAGTGGGGATACGGGAGGGGTATATTGCTGGCCACACACATGAGAGGTCTGAAAGAATTCACAGTATAATAAGTTACTAAACTGGAACCCACACTTCAGACCAAAACAAAATATGTAAACAAAGTGTAATACAGAGCAGGGCTCTTTTGCCTAGAGGTCGCTGTTTGACGGCATTACAGATTCTACCTTTAAGTGATCTTCGCCCATAATGCTTAAAAGTGGTGTAGTGGTTCACTGGGTCATCTTGGTGTCCAAAGATGTTGAGACCACTGACCGCACTGTGTCCCTGAAACCTGCCAGGACCTTTCCTCGTCTCAGCCCCACTACCTCTTCCATATCACCCATCCTACCCCTTAAAACCCTTTCACTGCCACACTACAGAAGGTTAACCCTTTACTCTCACACTACCGACGGTTACCTTATGTAGTGTGGCAGTGAAAGGGTTAACCGGCTGTTGTGTGGCAGTGAAAGGGTTAACCTTCTGTGTATTGTCGCAGTGAAAGGGTTAACCGTTTGGTAGTGTGATAGTAAAGGGTTAACCTTCTGTAGTGTGGCAGTGAAAGGGTTAACCAGCTGTTGTGTGCAAAAAAGATTATTCACTGTATTATTTTACAGATTACTTTTGTTTTTCTACTTTAACACATTCCCGGCCAACCTTTGTCAATCATGTTGTATAGGTTTTAATTGATTATATTATCCTTACTTGTGTTATTGTTGTGATTTTATATGCCTTTTTTTGCTTAACTCTGTATGTACACTCGACGTTACTGTAAATGAGGGAAACCTCAGTTGCTTTTCGAGTTTAAAAAAAGGTTTTAAATGAACTATTGTTTCATAGGAAAATGTCCTTAAAGGCTAATGGACTGCCCGTGCCCAACCCCAACAGTCATAACAAATAGAAAATGTAATAACCCATTACCTACGTAATGACCTTGGATTGAATCAGGCCTCAGCCGTCTCTTCAGTGTCACCTTCTCCCTCTCTCCTCCAGTCTAAGCGGACGGCGTGAACGAGTGAAGAGAATTATAATGGAAAGAACGAGGCGTTGGATGACGTCATTAGCCCTTTCAGGTGTGAGCTGTAGTCTAGACAGTTTAAGGCCCGTTATTTCTGGCTCATAAAAATAGACATAATAGTTTCGATGCTTACTGCCTCTCCGTCAGAGTCCAGATGTATTCTATCTGTAGCTCTCGGTGGCCGGTACGTAGTGTCATGATTAGAATGTTCAATTCTCAAAATTGTGATCGCACACCTGAGACCCCTACACCTGACATGAAACGCAGTAGAACAGCGAGATCCGTGTTTGGTGACACGCGCGCACTTTGATCACGGTTTCTTGGTGTGATTCCTAAATCCTTTGATCATGTCAGGTGATGGAGTAGGCCTCTTACACTTCCTCGTCCCACCTCTTCACTGTTTTCTTTTTTGGATCTTTTTCCTCCTCCTTTTTCCACCGTTTTTCATTATGCCAATTCCCAATCCCCTTCCTGGTCGCTGCGCACCTACCCCCTACAGTCGGTCTGGGAGAGTGGAGGCTATCACATGCTTCCTCCGACACATGTGTAGCCAATCAACCGCTTCTTTTCACCTGGCAGCACGGACTCTCACTGAGAGGGTGTAACGTGTGGAAGGATCACACTACCCCCCTTAGATCCTTTCCTCGCTGAGCAGGCGCCCCGACCGAACTGTAGGAGTCGCTGTTTACAACGACCAGGACCCACCCCACCAGCTTTCCCACCCCTAACACTGCCAATTGTGTTAGTATGAACGACCAGCCAAGCTGGTAGCAACGCCGAGAGCTGGGCTTGAACCCAGCGTCTCCTGCATTGGTGGCGAGTGCCTTGCCCACTACACCACCTAGCCGCCCTCTTCACTGTTTTTAATTATCTCGCTCCTTCATGAGAGATTCCCCCCTTATCTCTTTTCAACCAAATATCCATATTCTGTAAATATCCGGTGTCCTCGGCACACAAGCGAGTGTCACTGTTGCTAAGCTACCGTACCGCGCCGTGTCCGGCCAGCCTCGTCTCCCCGGGGCATCCGTCCATCTGTCTGTCTGAGAGACAGGGTGGCTGCCTGCCACACGCCTCTCTCTGCCACCCTATCCTGGCGCTCTGGCAGCCCAGTGTGGAGCCCCCCACACACACACACACATGCAAATCGAAGATGACGAGCTCAGGTTCAGTTTGAGTGGTGTGACAGGAGGAGGAGGAGGAAGAGAGGACAGCCAAAAGAAAGAAAGGGTGAAGGGAACACTCTGAAGGAGAAGAGAAGCAGCTCCTGCTTTTCCTTTATGCCCTCTCTCCTCGTCTCCACTCCTCTCCCCCCCCCCCCCCCCCCCCCTTCAAAAACAACAACAGACAGTTCCACACAAACCCCCCCCCCCCCCCCCCCCCCCCCCCCTTCTCTACAACATCTTTACATAGGGAGGTGTAGTGGCTACGTCATTGCTGTTTCCGGTCGGTCCACCTCGCAAAATTACAACCTATTTCCCCATTGCCCATTTCTAAATCGTCTCGTTTAAAACAAGTAAAGCATGAACATTTGCTGTGTGTATTCATCCACAATCTATAGCTCAACATGAAACAATGTTCATGAGGCAGAATTATTACAATAGCCAATAATACATTTTCCCAATGATAAATCCCTATACGGGACGGGTCGACCGCACGGTGACGTCAGACTACACCTCCCTATTGCACCCTTACTCTGTATTGATAGTACACTGTTGCCTATAGCGCCCAGGTCCCGCGGGTTCAAACCCCAACAGGGCCTTTCTGTGTGGAGTTTGCATGTTCTCCCCCTCGTGTTTGCGTGGGTTTCTTCCCACGCTCATAAAAAAAGCCATGCTAGGTATTATCCTGCCGTTGCCCTTGACCAAGGTGCCGGCGTTACAGCTGGAGTTGGTCCCCCGGCGCGCCGCGCTATGCGGCTGCCTGCCGCTCCTCTGGAGTTGGGATGAGTCAAGGGCAGAGGACGAATTTCCCCCAAGTGGGATTAATAAAACTATGCTACTATAATGTTGTGCGGCATGATATACAAAATAGGTCATACAATGGGGAAGATATAGGCCATTGAAATGAGTATACACACACACACACACACACACACACACAACACACACACGACACACATACACACACATCCCCCTTTTCTCTGCTTCAATAAATGCCATTGCTCAAATGACAGAGCACCTCGTGCCCCCATCCCTCTCTCTCTTTCTCTCCACCCCCCCTGCCTCCCTCCCACACACACACACACACACACGCACGCACGCACGCACGCACGCAGACACACACACACACACTTATCTGATCCTAAAATGTCCATCGCTCATTTGACAAGGTCCCATCCCTCTCTCCGCCACCCACCACCCCCAGCCCCATCCCCACTTTTTTTTTTTTTTTTTTTTTGAACAAACACCAGGAATGCCCTTAACTAACATAAAATTAGGTAATCCGCAGCGCTCGCAGTGTAGGGGGGCTGGGGAGGGTGCAGGCAGTAGAGGGTAGAGGGGTTGTGTGGAGTCAGAGAGCGCTGGCTCAGCACTGTACTTATCCCACATAAAGGAACTGCAGCAGTGAGCCTCTCTCTCATTCAGACGGGGATTAGAGCAGCCTTACCCTTCTGTTTCATTCGGTTTTTCTACCCTGCCACCCCGGACTGACGACACAGACGTGCACACAGCGTTCAATACATCACTGTGGTACTGTGCCGTCTATACAGCCAGGCTGCTGCTCTCCTCTCTCTCTCTCTCTCTCTCTCTCTCTCTCTCTCTCTCTCTCTCTCTCTCTCTCTCTCTCTCTCCTCCCTTCCCTCTCTATGTATTTAATTTGAGTTAACCCCCCCTCCCCTCCCCCCATCGTTCATTTTGTTAAGTGGTGACCTACCGTAGATTATCATACATTGTCTTTGGTCCCGATAGGCTGAAGCTGAATACGGTTATTTTTAGCAGGAGCAAGAGCTTTGGGGAAACACCAGTGGTGAAACCCCTTTAAGTCTCTCTCTCTCTCTCTCTCTCTCTCTCTCTCTCTCTCTCTCTCTCTCTCTCTCTCTCTCTCTCTCTCTCTCTCTCTCTCTCTCTCTCCTCTCTCTCCTCTCTCTCCCCTTTCTCTCTCTCTATCTCTCTCTGTCCCCCT
Organism: Notolepis coatsorum; assembly: GCF_963971535.1. NCBI lineage: Eukaryota > Metazoa > Chordata > Actinopteri > Aulopiformes > Paralepididae > Notolepis > Notolepis coatsorum. The sequence goes on from NW_028169958.1 coordinate 14,466, forward strand.
CCCTCTCTCTCTCTTCTCTCTCTCTCCCCCTTTCTCTCTCTCTATCTCTCTCTGTCCCCCTCCCTCTCTCTCTTCTCTCTCTCTCCCCACTTTCTCTCTCTTTCTCTCTCTTTTTCTCCCCCCCCTCTCTCTCTCTCACACACACGCACGCACACACACACACACACACACACACACACGCACGCACACACACACACACACACACACACACACACACACACACACACACACACACACACACACACACACACATGCTGATCCGATATTATTGCTTTGGGTGATCAATGTGTTGAATTGAATGTCAGCTTTCAGTAAGCAGCAATGAGCGAACAGTAGTCAGTATATAGACTCTCTACTGTATACATTTTCTGAAGGCTGACAATGTGGTTTCCACTGCCAAGCACAACGACTGAAACACAGCACCCAAAATGGCCTCTTGAGAAACTGGTCAAAACAGCTGACAGTGCTGCAGGTGTCTTAGCTTAGGCATTTCGATGGCGGCACCCATCATCACAAGAGGTGCTACTCTGCTCAAGACTGACCCAGGGATGCAGCGTGGGGAGTCAAGTGGAACATGTGCACACGGGTACACTACACACACACGTGCATACACATGCGCACAAACACACAAGAGCTAGAGAAGAGAAGGAGAGGTGAGATGGAGGACGAGTGAGAAGAGGACGTCTTCAGTAAAGAATATACCTTATTTTACATACTAATACTAACTGACTGAGCTGTCTCTCTCCAACACTGGTGCTGTCTAATTAAAGCATTATCATAACACCCACATGGCTGCCAAGTTAAAACCTTGACTATATAATATGTTCCATCATTATAGTAAAAAAAAAAAAACATTAACATAAGTTAATAGGAGTGACTTTCCATTACAGTCTGTTCCTGTAAATACCCCCAACACTGTCAAACTTTAGTAAAAAAAAAAACATTAACATTTCCATTCCTCCCAGGATTTATGTCTGTTGGTCGTATTAATAGACCCAGTTTCTGTCTCAGGCTTCCTCATTTAGCCCCATTAAAAACAAAGCAAATCCCACGATGCTGTATTAGACAATAGAGATGATCAATATAGCACCGTTTGTTCAGATCAACTTATTTGGTCTCTCTTTCTCTGTCCCTAACATCCATCTATCCGAAAATGAATGCTTATTATTATTGAAAATGTGATTCATCATACACAGAATTAGATCGACTATAACTAATGGTATCAAAACACATGCCTGCCAGCTTTTACAATAATCCTCAACTCAACACAGTTGACCAAAGTGCTGTACAGGTCAATAAAAGGCTAACACAGGGAATGCAATGTGGCACAAAACATACGGTATATGCATGGTATACAGCACAAGACAACAATATACAACGATACAAGAAATACAGTACAGAGATGCATGTTTAAAATCGGGTGCCCAGCTCAGCCTGAGTTGAAAGCCAGGGAGAAGAAGTGAGAAGAAGTGAGTCTTCAGAGAGGACTTAAAATTCTCTAAGGACTGGGCAGATCTAATGTGCCAGGGCAGGCTATTCCAGAGCCTAGGGCCAGTCACCTCTGGTCTTCAGCCTAGTAGTCTATCTTGCTTAACCACCTTGCACTAAAACCTGTCTATAGGTGGCTATGTTCTATGAATTAATTCCCTCAGTGTTTCTTCTGGCTTCGACTGTCACGCTGCCTACTAGACTTAACCACCCTAACCCTCCTAAGGTAAATGGTGGAATACAGTGGGTTTAG
>NW_028169957.1:0-5000 GCF_963971535.1 Notolepis coatsorum
TTGAAGTCTTTATTCGAACATGCAATGAATACAACAAACAATAACAAAAAGAAAAACAACTCAATCTGCATGTTCGAAAAGGAGTAGGAAGAAGTATACACTTATTTAATCCTACCCCTTTTTCCACTACTCAAATGAGTGTACTATTTTAAACATAAAAAAGAAAAGAAAAGAAAAGAAAAAAAAAATATATATATATATATATGCAAAACAAAAAACAAAAACTATATATGTATAAATAAAATAAAATAGAAACAAAATAAAAATGTAAACACCTGTGAATATCAAGTCCCTTCTTCATCCCTGTACCTTGTGAACATAATTTCCTTATACATCAGTTTGAATTGTCTCATGTTTGGACATTGCTTTAACACCACATTAAGACTGTTCCACAGTTTCACTCCACATATTGAGATGCAGTGTTTTCTCATGTTAGTGCGTACGTTTAGCACCTTTAAATTGTGTTCTCCCCTCAGATTATAACCCCCCTCCCTATCAAAGAACAATTCTTGAATGTTTCTTGGAAGTGCATGACTTTTTGCTTTATACATTAATTGTGCCGTTTTAAATTCCACAAGATCATTTAACTTCAATGTCTTTGACTCCAGAAACAATATGTTAGTGTGATCACAATAACCTGCAATGTGAACTATCCTTATGGCCCTTTTTTGGAGTATAAAAAGTGGTTGTAGTGTAGACTTATAATTGTTTCCCCAGACTTCAGCACAGTAATTTAAATATGGTAAAACTAGTGAACAGTAGAGAATGTAGAGTGATTTTCTATTTTCTACTTACAATTCATTATGAATTTAAAATGGGGGACCTGGTGTAAACAAGACAAAAGTCTTTCTCTGGTCTGCATCCCCTTAACAATTGTGTGTATTGAGCCGTACTGTACTGTACCCATTCTGCAATATGTTAATACAACTTTCATTCAATCAATCAATCTGCACGGTGATTGATTGAATGAACATGTGATTTTGTGTTTTGTTGAATAACTCCATAGTTTACCAGGGAATTATTGTTGTTTTCAACATGTAAAGTTATATTTATATTATAAATATATATTGTATTAATATATATTATGTTTTGATATATTATATTATGTTTTGAAAAGCGCAGAGCTGGAGTATGGGAATTTTCCATTGGTCCTCCCAGCCCACGTGATTCTTTCTAGCATTCCCATTGGCTAGATTCAAGATTCAAGAGGTTTATTAATCACATACATACACAAGACATATAGTGAAATGAAGGTGGTCATGCCCGCTTCGATGCCCTACATACCTTGGACTCAAGTACTACAACACTGGCCCAGCTTGCTTGTGCACGTCATACAATTAGTTAAAACGTAGCGTTTTCTTCTGGTGTTCTACTTTAACTCGATGAAGCTGCTGTGGAGGACTATACGGCCGTTTCCATGGTAACATATTTGATGAGAAGTCATCGGAATAAGATAAGCGCAGAAGTGAGCGTTTTAACTACAGGAGGAGCAATACAAGTGGATTTTTACTAAGTTGTAGTGAGTGTTCTGGGTCGTCTTTCTCACCAGACTATATGCAGTATAATAATACAACAATCAGATAGCTGTGCCTGGTGTGTGAGTGCATGTTGCGAGTTTGAGAAAATATGAGCAAACCCGTACATAGGAGAGAAGAACATTGCAACAGAAAATTGTCTTCCTGTACAGAAATAGATCCAGCTTTCCCGTGATAACTAGAAAGAGGATTGTTGAAGCTGTTTTCTTATACATTTTGGACTATGGTGATGTGATTTATAGGCATGCTGCGGCTTCAACTCTTAAACCGCTGGACTCGGTCTATCATTCTGCCCTCAGATGTATTACTGGTGACAGGTATGATACCACCACTGTGTCCTTTATGAAAAGGTTGGATGGCCTTCTCTGGTTGAAAGGCATAACCATCATTTGTATTTTTTTGTTTATTTTAAAGCCCTTATTGGTAAGCTCTGAAGCTGAAGATTCTTCCTTCTTTGTTGCATTTAAAATTATGATCTCCGACCACTGTGTGTCGACTTGTAACTGTCTCAGCTGATTATTTTATTGTTTATTCTTATTTGTTGTGCCTATATGTATGAAATTGATGATAAACAGTGTCTTGTTTTCTAAGCTTGTGTCGCTGTAAATGAGGTTTTGAAATTAAATGAAAACATAGCGGCAAAATCACAAGTGGTGTATAATCAATAAAGGTGGAGTCAGTGAATCTGGAGAACGATTGTTGGTATTACGTTAGCATGTGCCCGATATACTGTCCCTCTCGCTCCCACTGCCTCCTTTCCCCATCTCCCGCCCCCCTCCCCTTCACCCTGTCCTGTGCACGAGCACCAGTGCCCCCTGTTGCCCCCAACGAACACATTGATTGCTTTTTCCACACACAGAACGCACAGACCATGAGGTGATATTCGCTGAATTTGATAGAAAGTGTATTGGATTAGAATCGCTGACTGCACCTTTAATTATTTCCCCTGGCAATTCCAAATGCCTCAAGTGTCCCTTTAGTAGCCTATAAGCTACAGACAACCCAACAGCACAAAGTCCATTCATGCAGTAAAGTCCAACACAACTGTAGTGAAGTCCATAACCATGGCAATAGAATCACGTAGTAGGATACAGACCAGACCATGACTTTAGATTCTCTCTCCCTCAGGGGGGAGAGACGGATAGAGGGGGGGGCACAGAACACACACACACACACGCGCGCGCGCACGCACGCACGCACGCACGCACGCACGCACGCACGCACGCACGCACGCACGCACGCACACACACACACACACACACACACACACACACACACACACACACACACACACACACACACACACACACACACACACACACACACACACACACACACACACACACACACACACACACACACACACACACACACACACACACACACACACACACACACACACACACACACACACACACACACACACACACACACACACACACACACACACACACACACACACACACACACACACACACACACACACACACACACACACACACACACACACACACAATCTTCCTCTGTCTCACTCAGAGCTGTGTGAAGCCAAGTCAGAAGGCCAAACAAAATGTGCCCTTCCTGTCTCAGAGAATATCTGTTATAAAAGGCATTAATGCCATTTTAAAGGTCCCTTATTGTAGAAAATTCCTTTCCCCGTGTTGAGCATTCTATTTACAGGGGGGAGGGGGGTTGTTGTCTCAACACTGAGGACATGTGACATATGTACTTAGCTGCAGTTCAGCTGTGACAAGAACCCTCCCTATTGAAACAAGCCATTCAGAATTGCAGCCAACATTGATCTAGATAGCGACTGACCAATCACAGCAAAGACACCTTTTTGCTGTTAACATTAGCTTTACCTTAGCTTAGCCAAGTTGTGGTGGATGTTAGCACCTGCAGGCTCTGCCTTGTAGAAGAACGGTGACATTCTGCTGTTTTACTAGCCTCTAGCTTTTGCTTAGCCTTACGTTCATGGCGGTGGATGATAGCTGCTAACATTACATAGTTTTTAACAATACGGAACACAGTTATTAACAATACACTGGCATGTATCCAGGACTGGCTCCAGAAGGGCCAGAACCCATATCAAGACAGCTTATACGATAGAGAGAGGTGCACTGCAGTACTCGATAAAAATACTAAACTACATTTACATTTACATTTACATTTAGTCATTTACCTGACGCTTTTATCCAAAGCGACTTACAAGTTCTGTACGACAAGCCATCAGGAAGGGCACAACTCTATCAGCTGAGTAACAATGTTCGTCAAAGTGTTGAGTGCTACAGTGTAGGTTAGTTTATTAGGACAAGTGCATGACAGTATGGTTAGTTAGGGTTAGATAATTTTTTTTTTACTATTAATCTTATTGGAAAAAAGAGACCTGTTCCGGATTAACGACCGGGCCGTCCGGGCCACGGCCCGTGGGCCTCTAGTGATGAGGGGCCTCCAATTTTTTATTTTTTTTATTTTTATTTTTTTTGAGGCCCCTCGTCACTAGAGGCCTTTTGGAGGCCCCTCGTCACAAGAGGCCCCAAATTATTATTATTATTTTTTTTACTTTTATTTTATTTATTTTTGGAGGCCCCTCGTCACTAGAGGCCCCACATTTTATTTTTATTTTTTTTCTTATTTTGGAGATCGATGACATATTTCATCAACTAAAATATTTAGTCAACAAAAATATTTCATCAACTAAAATATACAGTACGTCACACCCTGCCGTCTGCAAGTGGCTAATCTTGAGTATTTTTTCTCCTCTTCATAAGAGTTTGAGGTTTTCCGTTTGAGGTAAAAACAGCAATAAAAAGTCAAAACTTGCATCTCCACATCCCAGCCCCGATGCCTGAATACTTTTACCAACGGATTTCCAGTTCCGCGTTCGCGTTCTGCGCTCTGCGCTCTGATTGGCCACTGACGTTTCTGGTAGCGCCAATCGTGTGACGCCTCTTTCTTTCACCGGTTAAGCTTAGGCACTCTTTCGAAGTTGGTTAAGGTTAGAGTTTGTCTTAGAGCAGGGCGATAGAACACCAGCCCTGATTCCATACTCTAACCTTAACCAACTTTGAAAGAGTCGCCTAAGAAACGTCAGTCAATATTTCTATTGTATTTTTTTTCTTTTATACATACATACATACATACATACATACATACATACATACATACATACATACATACATACATACATACATACATACATACATACATACATACATACATACATACATACATACATACATACATACATACAGCCCCACCCCCACCTAATAGACAGTCCCCTCCCACCGTATGTAATGTATATATTCTCTCCCCACCGTATGTATATTTCTCTCCCACCCACCCACCCCCTCCTAATGTACAGTCCCCTCCCCATCATATGTATATACTCTCTGTCAGGATCTATGGGTAACAGTACTGTATATTTGCATATCATATATGTCACAAATGTAACAGTACTATATA
>NW_028169957.1:10000-15000 GCF_963971535.1 Notolepis coatsorum
GGAACAGAGAGAGAGAAAGAGAGAGAGGTGGGAGAAGGGCTCAGGTTAGGAGTGATTGTTTCAGGGTGAGTTCGGGGTCTCAGGCTGGACCGCTGCAGAATCAGAGAGCACGGTGTATCCGATGATCTCTGCCTCTTCAAAACACCACTGATCCATCCGTATCAAAGCACCACATTAGCATGTAATGCTGTGTACCGCATCGTGTCACCTGGACGTGCGTTCCGGCAGCGAGGGGGAACAATAGAGACATTACTACTGTCCCCCCCTGCTTGGCCTGGCCTGCTTAAAAAGACACCCTGTTTAAAACCTGATAGCCCACAAAGGCCCTGCTGGCAAAAATACACCTGATTCATAAGGCTTTAGGAAGGAGTGTGAGGAATTTGATCCCAGGCCTATCGGAGGTAATCCCTGCCTGTCAGCACCCACACACACACACCGGCATGAATATATCAAGCGGGCTCACCACAAATACTGGATGGTTCCAAAACTGATATAACAGGACCTCGGATGTAAATTCGTTTTAGCTCTATCCGGTGCTATATTGTGCATTGTCCCTGTGAAATAAACAAATGAAAACATATGTGCATGTACCGCTGCTCTGTGTATATTGCCTGTCCCAGCTTGCCACCACCACAAATAAACCAAGAACCCAGTGGGAAATACTGTACTGTGAACAGGCACTTGCACATGAACGAACTGTACATTATTAACCAACCAGACAGTTCAGTGCTCGAGGTGCGGCGAGCCGCCACTAGGGGGAGACAGAGTGCTGCAGTGCTTCCCTCTGAGGACCAGTTCGATGCCATTCGTCAAGCTGCTTTCTCCCTGGGCGACTACATGCCTGCTTGCTGTGCCTGCCTGGCAAAACAAATGCTGTAACAGTGTGTCGTCCTGGCGGTGGGATGCGTCAGGCCCTGCCAAGAGATGCCTGGATCAGACGGGGGGAATAGGAAACGCGAGCGGGTGTCCAAGGCTAAAGACTCTAGAGGTGTTTATTGAATGTGTGTGGGCGAAACCCGAGCGTCGCTGCTGTCGGGTGAAAACCTTGTATGTCCACGACGGTAGACCTTTCAGGAATTAAAGGGAGACAACCTCATTTTCGGATTGACACTTGTGTATTTATGAAGTTCTACGTTGGGTTTTGAGTGGGTTTTTTCAAGGTGATTTGGGACATGAAACATACAGTAGAGCACCATGTAAGCGTTAAATGTAAGTAAAAATATTGGAGACACAAAGGCTTTCACCGGACAGCAGCGGTACATTAAATGTCAGAGTGGGAGAGAAAGGTACATCGGGTTCAGGTTGAGCTCGATCACATGAAAAAGCTAATTAATTATCACTTCAGAGAAGAAAACAGAGAAGAAGCTTGAGACAAATGGACTCTAGTGAGGAATGAAAACACAAGAGGACTGAGAGGAAGAGCATAGGAGACACAGAGACAGACAGACAGACATACAGACAGACAGACAGACAGACAGACAGACAGACAGACAGACAGACAGACAGACAGACAGACAGACAGACAGAAAGAGACACACACAGAGACAGACAGACAGACAGACAGACAGACACACACAGAGACAGACAGACAGACAGACAGACAGACAGACAGACAGACAGACAGACAGACAGACAGACAGACAGACAGACAGACAGACAGACAGAGACAGACATACAGACACACACAGAGACAGACATACAGACACACACCCAGACAGACACACAGACACACACAGAGACAGACATACAGACAGACACACACAGAGACAGACAGGCAGACACACAGAGAGACAGACAGACAGACAGACACACACACACACACACACAGAGACAGACAGACAGAGACACACACAGAGACAGACAGACAGACAGACAGACAGACAGACAGACAGACAGACAGACAGACAGACAGACAGACAGACAGACAGATTCTTGGTTACGTCCTCAGTGTACTCAGGGAGGGTAGCAGGCTCTGAAAGGTCTCCTCCGGCGGGCAAGCAGAGAGAAGACCTGCTTGTTTCATCTGCTCCCAGTCTCTCTAGAAATCATTTTAAAGGCAGGTCTCTACCAAGGATTGATACATCAACATTTGAAAAGGCCCCACATCTACACCCAGCTGTGCATTTCTGCCTTTTAGTCTCCGCCTAGAGTTATTTATGTAAACACACAAACTGCTCAAAGACACACAGGCACACGCACGCACACGCACGCACACACACACACACACACACACACACACACACACACACACACACACACACACACACACACACACACACACACACACACACACACACACACACACACACACACACACACACACACACACACACACACACCACACACACACACACACACACACACACACCCGCTGCTCAAAGACACATTAGAGCAAGCAGCCTCCATGAAAGCTGCTATTCACATTTCCAATCTGGGAACACTCAAAGGCTCCATCAGATGTTTTCTCAAAAGCTTTGAGCGTTGCTGCACTCTGGCACTGAATGAAGAAATCTCTGTGGTGCTTTAACCACATGTCCCCAACCCTAGTGCCCTGCCAGACTATAACCAGCTAGCCTCCCTAACTTAGCATGCTTCTAAAAACAAAACCACCGCACGGAAGACATATAGAACATAATCACCCCTTACATCCTCTGCATTAGAGCAACACAGAGAGGCAGTTTGTCATTGAACACAGAACAGCAAAAGCAGCTGGAAAAGACAGGCCAGTTATTAGACATTTCATAGATCTGTAACTATGAAATAACATGCTGGATGAAAGGCCATCTGGGCCCCAGGCTTGTCTGTTTGTGTTCATGTGTGTGTGTGTGTGTGTGTGTGTGTGTGTGTGTGTGTGTGTGTGTGTGTGTGTGTGTGTGTGTGTGTGTGTGTGTGTGTGTGTGTGTGTGTGTGTGTGTGTGTGTGTGTGTTTGTGTGTGTGTGTGTGTGTGTGTGTGTGTGTGTGTGTGTGTGTGTGTGTGTGTGTGTGTGTGTGTGTGTGTGTGTGTGTGTGTGTGTGTGTGTGTGTGTGTGTGTGTGTGTGTGTGTGTGTGTGTGAGTGAGTGAGTGAGTGTGTGTGTGTGTGTTTGTGTTCAAAGGTGTGTACTGTTGTGTGTGTGAGTACACAGTGCGTACTGTTGTGTGTGTGTGAGTACACAGTGTGTATAAAAGATGCATAAAATGTATTTGAATGTACTGAAAAATGTATTCAAACTACAGTAAATAGGTTTTATAGGATAAAGTGATACGTGTCATGAATTTATACAATTATTTTAAAAGGAAATAATGCACTCAGACACAACAATATGCCAGTCATGTCGTTGACCCCAAAGGTAGCTGGCAGCAGAGTCCTAGAGATGTTCTGATGTTCTTGTGTTTGTCGCACATGGGCCATAAAACAGACCAGGGGGGGTCCGGCATGGCATAGTTGCATGATTTTACGAGCATATTATGAAGGTTTGATGATGATGGTAGAGCGTGTATCATCTGTGTGAGACCGGGGCTCCTGCTGCGGCCACACAGAGATGTGAAGGCCGCCTCGGGACAGGAGATTGGCAGGTGGGGGGGTGGAGGGCAGCGGGCTCTGCCAGCCTCACCATGTCCACTGTTTCCACTGTGTGGCGTGCCTCCCCCCTCCCCCTCTCCCCCTGGCACACGGGGAACATCAATCACGGCAGTGATCTTGCGCTGAAAGACGGGGGCTCACTCAGCACAGCGGCTCAGCAATAAAACCGCTATTTATGAGCCTGTCTCTTCTGCTCACTGAGCCTGAAATACTATAGCTCCCTACTCAGCTCCAGCCCTCCACCCACAGCCTCTGACGCATGCCCAGCCCGAGCAGAGGCTCCCCCCTCTGGCCGTGGTCTGCGTGGGGGCCTTCCTGGAGCTCTTAGAACCATGCCTCCAAATAGATCCACGCAAACACAGCAGGCACGTCAGCAGTCCTTAAATCATCTACCAACAAGTGTAGGGCCAGGGACACGCACTGAATCACGGTCACACAGACACAAGGATCCCGCAATCACAAACAGACAGCCATAAAACACAGAGGAGGAAATGCTCCTGAATACACGCGCGCGCACGCACACGCACACGCACGCACGCACACACACACACACACACACACACACACACACACTTGGCTTGACGTCAGATTCTGTAAACAAGATGGAAGCAATTCGGTAAACATGCACAAACAGACACAGACACTCAGACCTGTCCAAATACACTATCCAACCCAAAGCACTCTAGGTGACCTAAGCAAAAATAAACATCAACATAAACTAACATAATTCATTCCAGCCAACTAACATCATGGGGGGGTGGGGGTGGGGGGGGGGGGGGGGTTGAGATGAACAAACTCCAATCCATTCACAAATTCAGAATTTATGACCTTAGAACTATAAATCGTAAAATCCTACAGATTTCCATGATTAGCCGCAGCAAAAAGACTCGAGTTCCATGATTAGCCGCAGCAGAAAGACTCGATACAATATACAAGCTTTGTCACACAAAGGTTAATAACAGCAATCTAGAATATAATCAAATTGCTGAGATGATCGCAAAGAATCGATAGTAAGTCAAATCATGAGCCCAAGAATCTAAATCTAATCAAATTGTGGGATTCCCGAAGATTCCCACCCACCCCATGTAACATACAATAAAACAGACGAGACGTTCCGGAAAAAAGAAACCCTCTAATACTTGACTTAAACATAATATGCCCATGCCAATAGTTTCTCACCGGTAAGCCTCCCTGACAGCTAAGAGGGACTCTAAGCTGTGTTGCTGCTCGCTTGGAAACTCTCTCTTTCCATCCAATGTGTCAGACCCGTCCGTCAGCATCAAAATCCTCCTGACAATCAATCAGCTCAGGGCACTTCACTACATCAATAATACAGTGATGGGGGGGGGGGGGGGGGGGCAAGAGAGCAACTAAGATATAGATGGACAGATACAGTAACAGACAGAGAGAGAGAGAGACAGACGGACAGTGAGTGGGA
>NW_028169957.1:20000-40000 GCF_963971535.1 Notolepis coatsorum
GGGAACAGAACGTAGAGGAAGCATATTATTATGTAGGCCTGCTACTACCTACAAACTCCACAGGACTCCAGAGAACCTCCAGGCCATGAGGCACGTGTGGGCTGCAGTAGCATCCAGATGTGACCAGAATGATGTGGTTTTACTTTAGTTTAGGTTGTTTTATTCTAATGAGCAACAAATGAGTTTAAATACGGTACTATGTGGTTTCTAATTACAGCATCATTTAGGTGTATGGTCTAATTAGGGTATAACTGTGTTTCTTTACTGTCTATTATATTATTTCTAGTTTTTGCCCAATTTGATACAAACGTATGGCTTATTACGTCTTATTAGTGTACCGAAATGGGTCAAATACAGCATTATATGCAGTTTCTATTTCTATTTAGATGCATGGTGTCTAATAATTAGGTATAACTGTGTCTTTACTGTCTTTATTGTCTAATTTGACACAAAGTACGGCTTATTAGTGTGCCGTAGAATAAAGTGTGACCGGACATTCAAACAGCATCACAAACTGTGTGTGTGTGTGTGTGTGTGTGTGTGTGTGTGTGTGTGTGTGTGTGTGTGTGTGTGTGTGTGTGTGTGTGTGTGTGTGTGTGTGTGTGTGTGTGTGTGTGTGTGTGTGTGTGTGTGTGTGTTCATGCACATAAGAGAAAGAGAGAGAGAGAGAGAGATTGGGTCTTATTCCTTTAAATACATAATATATATATATATATATTTATGCCAAAGCAGTAGGACCAATGCTTATTTCAAGGATTTACACACACACACACACACACACACACACACACACACACACACACACACACACACACACACACACACACACACACACACACACACACACACACACACACACACACACACACACACACACACACACACACACACACACACACACACACACACACACACACACACACACACACACAGACACAGACACAGACACACACACTAATCCAACTGCTACGTATTTAAGTAGAGAAATCCCCGAAGGAGACAAGCGCTTCAAAGGGATGTCTTGATCGTCACACCGCTTCAAAGCTACCTCCAGAGTGGCTGAGGCTGTGTGTCCACTCTCCCCTGGGTCCAGTGACTCTGGCTGGGCTACGCAGCGGGGGTTCCCTCCCATCGGCCCGCTTGTCAGCCTGACAGGCCGGTTCCATTAGCCATGCTAACCACGCTCTCTAGACTGATAGATTTCCACACCTCCAGCTCACGAGCCTCTGGGGAGCAATGGCTGATGCACGCCCGTAGTTGAGTCAGTTTAAACTGTGTGTAAGAGACTGTGTGTGTGTGTGTGTGTGTGTGTGTGTGTGTGTGTGTGTGTGTGCGTGTGCGTGTGTGCGTGTGTGTGTGTGTGCGTGCGTGTGTGTGTGTGTGTGTGTGCGTGCGTGTGTGTGTGTGTGTGTGTGTGTGTGTGCACACGCGCATGCATATGTGTGCTTTTGTGTGTGTAGGCGTGCATATCTGCAAGTGTGTGTAATAGCATGTTCAAGGGAGAATCGTCATTTGCATATACGTTTACAATTGCACGGGGAACGTGGCACATCCATCACAATGTAGTCGACATCCATCCATGTGCCAATGTGCCATAGACCTTCTCACGTGTGTCGTAAACTTTTCGCCCCAAATAAGGGAGGGAAAATGAATGGGTTATTAAACTAGCTTCATCTGTGGTTCACACAGGCTCTTTACCTTGAACGAGGTCTTCTATAATATCGATTTCTCTCTCTGACAATGCAGTGGGATTTTGAATTTCAATGTGGCGGTATAAAAAAAACTAAAAACATTATTGCAACATTGTGGTATTAGCAACGTGGCTTACAAATAAGGCAAAAATAGGCTTGTTAGTAAAACACATTATCCTCCTGTAAAGATGTCACTATACTGTATACCTCTCACACCAAATGTAGTTTGGTGTGAGACAATTAGACAATTAGGCTTCGCAATTAGGCTTTGCGTCCCAAAAACGTAAATGGTAATTGGACTGAATTTACTCTATATAGCGTTTTTATCAAAAGTGCTTCACAACTTATGCCTCACATTCACTCGGCGGTGGCAACCATGCAAGGTGCCAACTTGCTCACCAGGAGCAGTTAAGGGGTGTCTTGCTCAAGGACACTTCGACACACTTCCAGGAGGAGCTGGAACAAAACCAGGAACCTTCCGATTACCCCGGGATTACCTGCTCTTCTACCCCCTGAGCCACTGTCGCCCCAAAATGAGGACAAGACTTGAAACGTCTATATATAGCCAACTCTTCCATTGCTAAGACTGACGTACTATGTGTGTCAGTGAACAAACATTCACAGTGTCTGCTTTGGTACAATGGGGAACAGACTCACCTGCGTATCTGCATGTGATATCGCTGCTGTTGGGTGCAAACCTTGTATCTCCAATTTAGGTGATTTTCATGTTTTACTGGAATGAATTGTGGTTCTTTGTTGTGAATACATCCCAAAGGACCTTGAAAATCATAAAAAGCCAACATAGAACTTCATAAATACATGGGTGTTGTCTTTCTTCATTCCTGAAAGGTTGACCCTTATGGAGATCAAATGTTTTCATCCGACAGCTGTGATATATACTTACACTCTGCCAGAAAGAGAGAGAGGGGAAAAGGAGAGAAAGAGAGAGACAGCAGCAGTTCTAGTTGTTCCTCTCCTTGTCTTACATTTAGTCATTTAGCTGACGCTTTTATCCAAAGCAACTTACAAGTTCTGTACAAATGGCAAATGGCTGCATTTATATAGCGCTTTACAATTTGTTCCTCACATTTGACCCATTCACACACCGATGGCAGAGGCAACCATGCAAGGTGCCAACCTGCACATCGGGAGCAATTAGGGGTTAAGTGTCTTGCTCAAGGACACTTCGACACACTGCCCGGGAGGAGCGGGAATCGAACCAGGAACCTCTGGCTTACCAGCCGACTGCTCTACCTCCTGAGCCACTGTCGCCGCCTGTACAACAAGTCAGCAGGAAGGGTACAACTCTGGCAGCTAAGAGAAAGTAACGTTGTTCATCAAACTGTGTTGAACTTGAGTGCGACAGTCTTGATAGAAGTGCAGGCATATTAGCATAGTAGGTAGTAATATAGGCAGAGGTACTGTAGATTACTTAGTTGCAAAGTGCATAATAGTCTCTATTCTCTCTTGAGTATAATGGCATCCCTTACTTGAGATTCTCACTGCTTACATGGTCTTTGGGAGAGTAGTGTACTACTGAATAGGTGACATACATGGAGAAGTGCCATAGAGGTGTCACATTATTAACCTTTAAAGGACTCTTAAAATCACTGAGTGACTCCGTTTTGCAGACTTGGCTGCACTACACACTCCAAAGTTTCTTCAACTACTTAAGCTACAAAGCCCCTGAGGAAAGAAACTATGACATGACGATTTCACCCTGATCCTGAAGATGTGTGTGGGACGGCCTAATTGGGGTTGAATCCGGTCATGGTCATGGTCATATAGCGTGTTTCCACTCCAGCCTCCCCGCCAGCTAGCCCTGTTTACTTCTAGCCTAGCAAGCTCCGTGTCCTGCCATAAGCCCTGGTCATGCTAAAGTTAGTCCAAAGAGACACAAATTCCCCTCATTCTCCTCTAACCGCAAACCCAACTGGGGAACTGCCCGAAAGAAGCAGCCGCTGAGACTGGCAGAGGTTCTGCACGACACTAGATTTAGACACTAGGCGAACCCAGGCCCGGCCAAGTCAAACAAAACAGACGGACGCACGCGTTAAACTTCATCCGACCATAGGAATGCTAAAGAACAGAAACCGAGAAGGGTGGTTCCATGTCAGGGCCGATCTAAGAGGTGTTCATTTTACAACCTGCTTTGGTCAATCCCTTCATAACTTTGTTGGTCTCTCCGGCCTATTTGTCTGTCTACCGTATCTGTCTGGGTAAACATCACAGGATAAGATAAGATAATATGGATCTTTATTAATCCCCTTGGAGAGCTTCAGGGATCACAGCAGCACAGGGGGGGGGGGGGGGGGGGGTACAGGCAGGGTAAAATGACAAAATGTAATATAAATAAAAAACATAAGGATAAAAGCTGCGGTAGGTAGACATCGGTGTAGATTTAGGGGGGGGGGGTTGCAGGGGACATGTCCCCCTCAATATTGAACTAATAGCTAATATGAAAGACAACCCCCTCCCCAAAAGAGGTAAAAAAAAATAAGGGGGCCAAAACATGTATATATTCTTCTTACCTGTAACTCTATTAACCAACAATTTCAGACACCCCTACAGGACCGTACCATCAGACAGACACCCCTACAGGACCGTACCATCAGACAGACACCCCTACAGGACCATACCATCAGACAGACGCCCCTACAGGACCGTACCATCAGACAGACACCCCTACAGGACCGTACCATCAGACAGACACCCCTACAGGACCGTACCATCAGACAGACACCCCTACAGGACTGTACCATCAGACAGACACCCCTACAGGACCGTACCATCTCAACCTTGCAGACGTGCCTCTCATAAAAGTACACCAGAATGCAGGACATTAACACTTTGAGGCTCAACATATGTTGATAAGTTGATACCAAACCTACACCATTGACTGCCACGCTGTTTTTCCATCTCCCTGGCGCCAGCGTTTTTGACCATTACACGATGTTTGCAGACCCATCGTATATTCTATATTATAGCTATGGAGACTGTTATGTACTAGAGGCCTGGTCACTCCTGTGTCACCAGGGCAGGCAGGTGAGGGCTGCCAATTAGCCAATTAGTGCTGATTGGTTACCTGCTGGGGAGCTTCAAAGGCAGACCCAGAAACACACATGCACGGTCTGTGCCTAGTGAAAGAGCTGTCAGGTTCTTACAGTCCTTGTCCGTTGGGTTACCAGTACATTAGCTTATAGTTATATTAGTAGTTCCTTGGTTTAGTAGCATTTTTGAGTTAGAGCACAGGGTTTTGGTGTTGATTACACATAGGTTGCGTACCCATGAGCCAGGGTCGTAACAATTGGGCGCTCGTCCGGGATCTTTTACCCCTAGCACTTTGTTTGGTGATTTTTTTTTGTGTTGCACGGGGTGTCATCATATTATGGTTTGGGTGGTGTTCGTTACACATGGTGTAACGTGGGGGCTGAGCCATTTTCATCAAACAGGTGAGTATGCCGTATTTGTTTGTAATTTGATGTGACTACTTATGCTGTTAAAATATATAGTTTAGTAGGCACCACATGTAGATAGGGATATTATTTTCTGGTTGTTGGTTAGCGTCCGGTGCACCGCGTACTCCTGGGGCGGTCAATGAAATGATTGTATATGATCTTTGACTGGTAGCAGGTGTGGTTGAAGAAAGTTAGGTCTACAGGGCATTAGTTTAAGGGTAGGTAGGTTAGGGCGGCCAGGAAACACAGGTAGTGTGGTAGGGCTTGATTTAGTGTTTCTTAGGGTAGACATGTGGTAGGCCGGGGTTTTCTGCAGTTTAGACGTAGAAGCATATGTGGTCACATCAGGTTAGAAGGCGCACCTGTTTGGAATATTTTGTGGATTTATTTTGTTTGTTTAAGTGTTTGGTGAGCATACCTGGTAGCACCTAACACCCTGCGTGTATGACACGTCTATTTAGGGTGGGTGTGTTTTTTTTTATTTTTTTTTGTTTGTTTGTGCAACCTGGAAAGGTGCGCTCCGTAAAGCTCACATTTCCACCGCGTCCCTTTATGGTTGTTATTATTGGCATTAGCATTCTTCAGTGGTTCTTCGTGGTTCTTCAGTGGTTCTTTAGTGGTTTTTCAGTGGTTCTTTGGTGGTTCTTCGTGGTTTGTTAGTGGTTCTTAGTGACTGTAGGGTAAAGTGAGTAGCTTGTGGTGACTGGTACAGTAACGATGGCTACCATTAAGGATTTTGTTGAGAACCCCTCTGACGAGATGTTGGGAAGGTTTTCCAAAGAGCAGCTTCTGAAGCTTGCTGTGCACTACAATGTGGAGCTTACTGCCAGTGAGAAGCGGTTAAAAACGACTGCCTTGGGGACTTTGAGGGCTATACTCATTGAGGAGCAATTGTGGCAACGGTGGATGAGCTTCTTTTGTCTGAGGTGTCTCCACAACTCTCTGGCGTGGCGGAAGGTGTTGCCATCGATTGGGGGCCTAGGGAGTTGGCATTTAGGGAAAAGCAGCTACAACAGGAGCGTGAGTTTAAGGAAAAACAGCTACAACAAGAGGAGAGGAGAGATGAGAGAGAGCGGGAGCTTAAGGAAAAACAGCTACAACAAGAGGAGAGGAGAGAGGAGAGAGAGCACGATCGTGCAATGAAGGAGCTTGCATTTAAGCATGCTGCCTTGCAGGCGGGTTCTCTGCATCCAGAGTCACGTTCCGGGTTTGATGTAGGCAGGAATATTAGGATGGTGCCACCATTCTTTGAGAAAGACGTGGAAAGATATTTTCCCCTTTTTGAACGGGTGGCAACCACATTAAAGTGGCCTGATACCGCCTGGACACTGCTGCTGCAATGTGTTTTGGTTGGTAGGGCACAAGAAGCCTACAATGCTCTGTCCCTTGAACAAAGCGCTGATTATGAGCTGGTTAAAGCTTCCATATTGAGGGCTTATGAGTTGGTCCCCGAGGCCTATCGTCAGCGTTTTAGAGGTTATCGTAGGCAGGAGGGGCAGTCTTATGTTGAATTTGGAAAAGAGAAGGAGAACCTGTTTGACCGGTGGTGCACCTCGCAAAAAGCAGAGTCAAGGGAGCAGCTCAGACAGTTGGTTCTCCTAGAGGAATTTAAGAGGTGTGTTCCTGATAACGTTTCCACACATCTAAATGAGCATAAGGTATCGAAGATAGCCGACGCTGCTGTCTTGGCTGATGAGTTTGTGTTAACACACAAATCTGTCTTTGTAGAGGAGGGCCGTGTGGAGTCCAGGGGTAGTAGGCGTCCTTCTCAGGGGAGCCGGTTCCCGGCACCCGTGTCTGCTGGTCGGTTTACTTCGACTCCTAGGCAAGGTGGCTCTGCTAGTGCATTCCCAGAGGGGGTTATCTGTTTTTACTGTAAGGAGCCTGGTCATATCGTTGCTGGATGCCCTGTGCTTAAGCAGAAAAATGTAAAAACGGTGGCTCTGGTAGAAATCATAGACAGGACACCTATGCCGACATTAGAGGGTGGGGTGCGAAGTATCAAAGGTGCAGACAGGGAGCTAGAGGGCTCCTCAACATTTAGGATGGATGGATTTGTTTCACTGGTTGGTGAATTAGGATCAAGGCAGGCTATTACAATATGGAGAGATACAGGAGCTTTCCAGTCTCTCATTCTGGATGGGATTTTGCCATTTTCGGAAGATTCTTCATTGCATTCCGGTGCCATTGTTCAGGGCTTTGGAGGAGGCTTTGTGAATACTCCTTTGCATGAGGTCTCGCTAAACTCTCCCTTAGTATCAGGCAATGTTGTCGTAGGAGTGTGTTCTCACATTCCCATAAAGGGGGTGTCCTTCATTCTAGGGAACGATTTGGCCGGTGGCAAAGTGCTGGCTACTCCAGTTGTAATTCCCGTCCCTGTAGTTTCTGAGGTTCCTGATGAGCTTGCACAGAAGCATCCAGGAGTGTTTCCTGTGTGTGCGGTAACACGCGCAATGTCAAAGGTCAAATGTGACACCCATGAGGTTGTTAACTTAGATGGTGATATGACACTTAGTGACACGTTCTTTGTTGAGTTGAAAAGTGGCCCTGATGAGGGGTTTGGTAAGGTGATTCCGTCTCATGAGCAGTTGGTACTAGAGCAAAACAAGGATGTCTCCTTGTCGTCCCTCTTTGAAGAGGCGGGTTTAGAGGATGAAATGGTAGATACGTCTCAAGGATACTTTGTTAGCAATGACGTGCTCATGAGAAAGTGGACACCACCTAACCTGTCCAGTCTGGATGACTGGGGCAGTGTGTTTCAGATTGTTGTTCCAGCCGTGTATCGTCCTGATATACTGCATCTAGCACATGATCATGATCTTGCTGGTCACATGGGGGTCAGGAAGACTTATGACCGTGTGCTGAGACATTTTTGTTGGCCTGGTTTGAAGTCAGATGTGGCACAATATTGTCGCTCGTGCCATGTGTGTCAGGTGGTTGGTAAACCAAACCAGAAGATCCCTCAGGCTCCTCTGCAGCCTATCCCTGCCGTTGGGGAACCTTTTGAGCGGATCCTCATTGACTGTGTTGGTCCCCTCCCTCGAACTAAGACAGGGAACCAGTACCTTTTGACTATTATGTGTGCAGCGACCCGTTTTCCTGAAGCCATTCCTTTACGCAAGATCACAGCCCCAGCTATATCCAAAGCTCTGGTTAGGTTTTTTTCGA
Source organism: Notolepis coatsorum (assembly GCF_963971535.1). Classification (NCBI taxonomy): domain Eukaryota; kingdom Metazoa; phylum Chordata; class Actinopteri; order Aulopiformes; family Paralepididae; genus Notolepis; species Notolepis coatsorum. The sequence goes on from NW_028169957.1 coordinate 28,318, forward strand.
CTTTTGGTCTACCAAAGGTCATTCAATCAGATCAAGGGTCTAACTTCATGTCCCGTCTCTTTGCTCAGGTCCTCCAGCAGTTGTCTATCCAGCATTGCCCTTCCTCTGCCTATCATCCAGAGTCCCAGGGGGCGCTGGAGAGATTTCACCAGACTATCAAAACAATGCTGCGGGCATATTGTACGGAGTTCGACAAAGACTGGGATGATGGAATTCCTTTGCTTCTGTTTGCTGCTAGGGAGGTAACCCAGGAGTCTCTTGGATTCAGCCCGGCTGAGTTGGTGTTCGGCCACACAGTGAGGGGTCCTTTGAAACTGCTGAAGGAAAAGTGGTTGGCTGACCAGACTCCTTCCTCTACTAATTTGTTGGACTATGTGTGTGACTTCAGGCTTAAGCTTAGTAGAGCATGTGAACTAGCGAAAGAGAACCTAAAGGTAGCCCAAGGAAAAATGAAGGTGTGGTATGATAGGCGGGCCCGACATAGGGTGTTCTCACCGGGAGACAAGGTGTTGGTTCTCTTGCCTATTCTTGGGTCTGCATTACAGGCTAAATACAGTGGGCCATACTCCATTGAGCGCAAAGTTGGTGAGGTCGACTACTTGATTAAAACTCCCGACCGCAGGCGCAAGAGTAGATTATGTCACGTCAATATGTTGAAGGCGTACAATGATAGGGCTCAGATTGACCAGTCAGGGGTCAAGCCTGTGGCTGTTCTAACAGTTTCTGCATCTCCTATTGTAGCCGACTGTTCTGTGTCGAAGGAGATTTCTCAGGGCCGGTTGCCAAACACCCAGATACTAGGTGACTTGGACTCACACCTGTCGTACTTACCACTTCCTGAGCGTACGGATGTGGTGCGCCTACTTAGACAGCATACACGTTTGTTTTCTGATGTCCCTAGTCGTACTAATGTACTCGAGCATGACATTGATGTTGGTAGTGCAGGGCCAATTAAGCAACATGCCTATAGGGTGAATCCGGAAAAACGAAGGATCTTGAGTAAGGAAGTAGACTATATGGTGAGACATGGCATTGCGGAGCCCAGTTCTAGTGCGTGGAGCTCCCCCTGCCTGCTTGTTGATAAGCCAGACTGCACTCATCGGTTCTGTACTGATTTCCGTAAAGTTAATGCAGTAACCAAGCCGGACTCGTAACCTCTGCCTCGGATGGACGACTGTATCGATCGGGTGGGTTCAGCAGCCTTTGTAAGTAAATTGGATTTGCTAAAGGGATACTGGCAGGTTCCGCTTACTCCGCGAGCACGTGAGATATCCGCTTTTGTCACACCAGAGAGTTTCTGCCAGTATACAGTGATGGCCTTTGGCATGCGAAATGCCCCAGCGACGTTTCAGCGGCTAGTGAACAAGGTCCTGGGCGGGGTAGCGTTCTGTGAGGCATATCTGGATGACCTGGTTATCCACAGTTCCTCTTGGTCACAACATGTGGAGCATCTGGCCGAAGTGTTCAAGCGGTTGGGTGATGCTAACTTGACAGTTAACCTTGCAAAATGTGAATTTGGACAGGCCACGGTTACCTACCTGGGTAAGGTGGTTGGACGTGGGCATGTGTGCCCCATTACAGCTAAGGTGGAGGCTATAGTGGGCTTCCCTGCTCCCATCACCAGGCGGGAGTTAAAGCGCTTCCTAGGTATGGCAGGGTACTATAGGAGTTTCTGTAGGAACTTTGCTTCTGTTGTTGCCCCTTTGACCAATCTGCTCAGTCCTAAGGTACCTTTCGTGTGGACTGAGACTTGTCAACAGTCTTTTGAGAGCATCAAGGGTATTCTGATTAGCGCTCCCATTCTGTCAGCTCCCGATTTTCAACTGCCATTCAAGTTGGCAGTGGATGCTAGTGACCTCGGTGCTGGAGCCGTCCTCCTGCAAGAGGATGCATTAGAGGTGGAGCACCCAGTGTGCTACTTTTCTAAAAAGTTTGACAGGCATCAACTGCACTACTCTACTATAGAGAAGGAGGCGCTCGCTTTGGTTCTTGCCTTGAACCATTTTGATGTTTACGTGGGATCCTCCAGTTTACCCCTTGTTGTGTATACAGACCATAACCCTTTGGTTTTTCTTCGCAGCATGGTGAATTCGAATCATCGTTTGATGCGATGGAGTTTGTTCCTCCAGGCGTATAACTTGGATATTCGCCACATTCGTGGGAGGGACAACGTGCTAGCAGACGCCCTCTCACGATCGTAGTACCGGTGTTTGTGGTACCCGTTATCGCTGTTGTGGTAGAGGCCCTGACAACTAAGGGGTCACAGTTGTTTTTGTTTTGTTTATGGGTTGTTGTGTAGTGGTTGGCTCTTGGGCAACCAGTTTGGTGGGGGAGGTGTTATGTACTAGAGGCCTGGTCACTCCTGTGTCACCAGGGCAGGCAGGTGAGGGCTGCCAATTAGCCAATTAGTGCTGATTGGTTACCTGCTGGGGAGCTTCAAAGGCAGACCCAGAAACACACATGCACGGTCTGTGCCTAGTGAAAGAGCTGTCAGGTTCTTACAGTCCTTGTCCGTTGGGTTACCAGTACATTAGCTTATAGTTATATTAGTAGTTCCTTGGTTTAGTAGCATTTTTGAGTTAGAGCACAGGGTTTTGGTGTTGATTACACATAGGTTGCGTACCCATGAGCCAGGGTCGTAACAGAGACAATAGTATGGCTCATTTGAAAGGCAATATTTATACTCCAACAGGGAACAAACCGTTCATTTCTACATACCTTCATTCCTGCGCAATCCCAGGCTAAAACCCGTCCCGTTTCAAAATAATCCAGTCTCGTTTCCTGGAACGCGAGATATATTACTGTGTGCAGCATGCGCATTTCGTGCGGGTTGCTCGCTTGACACCTATATTATTTCCAGGTCAAAGATAAAGATGACCATACATAGAATGGTTCTATTCACAAAGCCACCATGGGGGGGGGGGGGTCCCTTGCCATAGTCGTTGGACTCGTTTTCTGAGGCTGGGATCATCACAATGTTCTATGATGGGGTTCATAAAATAGATGTTACCTTTGTCAGCAAGTCCACCAAAACCCTGTCCACTCTTTCTCCGCAGTGTCTGAGTCAGAACAGGAACAATAAATAACGTTAGTTGGCTCTGGCAGCGCCCAACAGATAACGTTAACGTTACATCCAAACAGCCTGTTTGAAAATACTAGAATCCAACATAGTCTGGTGAAAATGCACCTTATGTTATGGATGGATCGTCACCGCTTGTCCTCTTCATAATAATCTCCAATCGTTTGCTCGTCTAGGCGATCGCCATTGCCGAACGTTATAGTTGGCTCTAGTCTGGGGTGCTCTCAACTCCGTTGTCGGCGACAGATAATGTCACATGCTCGATTGCTCGGCCGGTTTGACTATAGTATTTTTATGATTTACCAGAAGTGTCCAATGTAGTCTGGTGAAAACGCACCTTATCATCCATAAGTGTGATCGTTTAGTCATCTTCATAATAATCTCCAATAGTTTGCTCGCCATTGCATAGGCAGTTCCGAGGCTAGTGGCCAGCAGTGAGTGAGCAAACCCACACTAAACTAGCCCAGTTCAAAACGTAGGCGATACTGCCACCTATCGGGATTCGATCGTCATTTCAATTCCAATTCACTCAGAGCTACCAGGATCACACAAGAAGGTCCGGCTGACTGTTTAGTATAATAATAATAATAGAAAAAAACTTTTTTGGCGTTCAATGAGTTAAAGAACAAGAGAAAATATAAAATAAATATGAAATAGGCTAAATCAAACAGCATCCTTATCATCTCAACGCGGCCATATGATATCAAAGGGCCGTCCTCGACTAAATTCATTCTGAGTAAACTAATAGTCATAGGCCTTGTCAATAATGACTATCACAGCTCAAGACCAAATCAATAAATTCATCGGCTATGACCCGATAACAGCTAAAAGTTAGGAAATTTGTGAAAATGCAACGCAAATGCAGTTCCAAGTGATCACCTTCACCCTGGGGTGAATTTCAGCATCAGCAAGGTACTGTTGAGTAGCATCCAGTTAGTCTGAACAGTACACTGGCCATAGTGCTGAGGGCCACTCAATAACCACATCCAGACCTGACTTCTGGGACAGCTTTTTCCACTGTCATCTCAATCATGACTCAGATGATCAGTCAAAACCGTGACAGTAGGAGTAACCAACACTGACCTAGCGCTCGAGGGCATGCATTTCAAACAGAAAATAAATAACTGAGGTTTGGTGCTCTTTAAAGGTGCTGTATGTGGTATTCTTTTGTTAAGATAAGTGTTAAATATCTCTACATTCCAACAGCCATCACTGATCTAGAGTGTTTGGTAACATGCATATTCTGGTATCCCATTCCCTCTTTATCCGGAGAGAGAACCCTAGATATTTTAACTTATCTCAAGAAATCTTGCCAAACCCTCGGGGACAGTTGTCACTAAAGCTGCAAATAAATAAAAATGTTTAAATTTTTTTTTTTATTTTAGGTTAGCTCTCTACTGAGGTTTTGGTTAGGGTTAAGGTAAGAGGGGGGAGTAAAGGGTTAAGGTAACTTGTAAGGTGGAAATTACAACATGTTACAGTGCAGCTTGGCTAACAAGTCACGTCCCTGTAGGAGCTGAGTGGACCACAGTTACACCACCATCACAGTGTCAGCTCTTTATGCAGGTGTTTCCTGTACAGTATGTGACCATTATCTACAGTATATATCATCACAAAGCTCCCCGTCTCCACCCATAAACATCCTGTGTTCTCTGTTGATCTGGGTGGGTCAGGCAGGAGGGGACCACTGAAGGCCGCGGATGGGAATTGGTCATTGATTTTGTGGGGAGAGCAGATATGGATTTTGCTGCTTGAGTGTCTTGCTGTATATTTAAATGGACTCAGTCGGCGTGTTTCATGATTCCTCTGTAAACATCGATACGATCGCAATTTAACACACGTCAGCAGTGTCTGTACGCTCTCCCATCTAACTGTAAAGGAAGGGATTTCTGGCACGTGTATCGCCGAGGACCCAAGGGAGTGCAGTGCCGAGTGTGAAGTCGGTCGGATGAGCGGTTCTCGGGAAACGCCGGAAGCAGCGCTTCTGGGGACGATCGTTCCAAACAGGAAAAAACTCATTGAGGTTTGGTGCTCTTTAAAGGAGCTGTAAGTGGTATTTGGTGTTAAATAGCTCTACATTCCAACATAAAACTGTGTGTTTGCTCAGTAACATGGGTCTCCCAATCGCTCTGCTCTGCAGTAAACACAAAATAAATCTTCTGGTATCCTGTTCTTACTGTATCTAATCAGGAGAGAGAACCCTAGATATTTTTTTTTTTACTTATTTCAAGAAATCTTGCCAAGCCAAATTTGGCAGATTATTTTACTTGTTTCAAGGACACATTTGCTTAAAACTTGTTTTTATTTCTTATTTTTGTCAGATAATTTTTTTGCAGCGTGGAGTTCCCTCTACTGATTGGATGAGGATATGGGAACGGGATACCAGGAAATGCATTTTCTGTTTACTATAGAGTGGAAGGACTGGGAGACCCATGGTACTGACCAAATACTCAGTAACATGGCTGTCGGAGCACAGAGCTATTACTTTAACATGTAGACCACTTATTCTAACAAAAAGAAACACCACTTACAGCACCTGTAAGTGGTGGCCACCGGCAATCTGGGTGTTTGGGGAAGGTCAGCCGACCAACTGCTGCTAAATGTACCCAGGTCTAGACATAAAACCAGAGGGGAGAGAGCCTTTTCCATAGCTGCCCCTAAACTGTGGAATAGCCTCCCCCTCCACACCAGCTCAGCCCAGACCCTGAGGGTCTTTAAGTCCCAGCTAAAGACTGATCTCTTCTCCCTGGCCTTTGACCAGAGCTGAGCCTGCCTCCTAGGTCGCTTTTAGTCCTTGTATGCCTTGTTTTTGTAATCTGCTGCACTTTTCATTCTTTTATCTATATTTAAAATTTCTATCTGAACCCTTGCACTTATTTGTATTTGCACTTTTTGCACTATTATGTTTAGTATATACTGTATATATTTTTGCTCTATGCTTTTATCTGTAAAAGCAACAGTCACAACTGTTGTAAATGTGCTATATAAATAAAATTGATTAGGATTATAAAGCGCACCTCACCGCGTCTGATCCAGTTCGAAACCAGGGAACAGGCAAAAACGGGCGCTGTGTGAATTAAAAGTAATTGAACAAAGAAACACGTTTCCTCACACACGGTATGTGACAAACGAGCGTTTCATGCTGTGAAGTGAACGGACGGGTAGATGTAGCGCGGTTGAGTGACGGGGAGCTGAAGTAAAGGAGCACGACAGAGAGGACTGAGGGATTGGAAGAAGACTAAACACTCACTCCTCCTCTCCCCATGCAAACACATCCCTCTACTATTTTCTGCCAGTGGCTGAGTGATTGTTATTCTCTGAATGAAACGCACACCACAGTGAGTAGGCTGGCATCACTGGCTAGGAATAGAGTCTAGTCTGCGGTTCCTACTCTGCCCTGTCCGGCGCTAGCTAGTCGGGAAGAGAGGAGAGGAGAGGAGAGGAGAGGAGAGGAGAGGAGAGGAGAGGAGAGGAGAGGAGAGGAGAGGAGAGGAGAGGAGAGGAGAGGAGAGGAGAGGAGAGCAGAGCAGAGGAGAGCAGAGGAGCGGACATACCCTCACACAACCCTTTATAGACCATGTATAATTGAGGAATTCACAGGGCTTTGGATACTACGTTCCGTTCAGACCCAGGGTGTCCCAAGCAGCCAGAGACAGCACAGCTGGGAGAGGGGGAGATGGATGGACAGTTGACAGCTCCTATACTTCACACATTAATGCCACCATAATATTTCCCCAGCCATCCTCTAAAGCAGTATTTCCTCTAGAGTAGACGCTTGTCCGCCCTCAGTCGTGTGCACTGTTTTGGGGGTGCAGTTACCCAACATTTAACAGATTTTTATAGTTTTGGTTTATCATGAAACTTTCAAATATTGCTTGTATTTATATAGCACGTGAGGCATTCCTTTTTTTTTATCTTTTTTTTTATGTTTATTTTTTTGCGTTTATCGCTTTATTTCTACTGGGCAGTCCAGTAGAGCGAGATAGAGGAGGAATGGGAGACAGAGTGGGGGGAAGACATTCGGCAAATAACGACGGGTTCGGGAATCGAACCCGGGTCGGCCGTGCCGCGGCTGAGCGCGCTATGTGGTTCGCCACTGGGGCGCCCGAGGCCTTCCTTTTCTACCACCTCTCTTTAGAGAGCACACCTCTTTACAGGCACAACTATATTCTGTCTGATTGCCTCTAAGATTGGCGTCATCATCTCTCAAAAGCAGCAGGCGGTGATATATCCTGAATTAAATCTCCAAGGGGATCAATAAAGGAATATCGACTTACAGTATCGTATCTTCTTATATGTCAATTGAAACGAAAGCCACTTCAGAGACTGTAGCAGCAAACTGAAAGCAGTATAAGCACTAAAATACATAGGACTTTCATAAAGCTGCTGTGACATCATGTGGGAGGAGTCCTCAATGCAACACGTTTTCTTCCTCCATGTTCAAAGAGTTCAAAAGGGAAGCATGCTGTAATCAAAGAAAATAAATAATGCTATGCTAGCTGTTTTTATCTTTTCGTGGACGCATCACACGACCCACATGACGTCACGGCAGCTTTATGAAAGTCTGCAAGAGTCCGGTGGAGGCTGGTCAATTGAGGCAGGGAAGGTTGATTTTTATGAAAATAAATATGAAGAAAAAATAGGGAGTGCTGCACTGGGTCAGGAAAAAACATTTTCATTTAATTTCAAACCTTTATTTCAACACGTAAGACACTGTAGTTACCCTCATTTACAGTGACGACGAGCTTACAAAAATAAGAATAAAGTGTAAGATCAGCTAAGACGATACACAGTGGTCGGAGATCATACTTTTAAATGCAAGAGAAGGAAGAACCTCCAACTTCAGAGTCAGTTGGTGGGCATTCGGGTGTTGGATGCATCAAAGGAAAAAGCAGTTTTTCCTACTGTAGTTCAGAGCAAACTCAAAGAACCCTAAGAACCAACCAGTCATTTGAATGTGTAGAATAGGTTCCAAGATTCCATTCCAACAGTGTTGTGATGTAAGAGGGAACATTACCAATAAGGGCTTTAAATTAAACAAATATCAATGATAGTTACGCCTTTCAACAAGAGAAGGCCATCCAACCTTTTCATAAAGGACATAGTGGTGGGTATATAATGTTTTTTGTCATTTTTAAGTAAAATATTATCAGGTGCTCTTCAGGGATAGGCAATTAAGTACACTGGCTGTCCTGCTCACCCTAAACTGAAGTCCATAGTGAAGGAGGCAGTACGAAAGAAATCCGAGGCATTCTGATTGTAAGTCCAATTAAAGATCCTCACCATGGATCATGACCAACGCGTTTCGAGTGACATGAATCTTCCTCAGGTTCTAAAAACAACGGGGACAGGTGTCAAATTTAAAGCTCCTCACATGGTAATGTAACAAGTATGCACTGCTCCTTAGAAAAGCCAATATAAGAAACAACAGTGAACAAACATAGACAACATACACAAAATGTTATGGCAAAGAGGCGAGAGAAAAGAGTCACCATACAATCATAGTTCAACAGAGTCAAAGTATTAAAGTGCCCTACAATACAAACATATTCGCATATAATTGATGAGCCTAAAAGAAAAAGAAAAAGACATACCTGTCAAAAAGACCAAAGGTCATTTGAGTCTATAAACAACATGCGTGCGAGTTGACAATGTTTACTTAGTCACCACAACAACATAGACCATTGTGATGGTCTAGAAGCCATACGTCACTATTTACAACGGAGACTGAATGTTGAATCCCCCCCCCCCCCCCCACAGGTTTTATTGTGGAGCTTACTAACTGGATTCTAAAAAACAATATTTTTTTATTCCGGGATCAACTCTACAAACAGGTGAAGGGCACAGCCCATGGGTGTGTCTTGTGCTCCCAACAACAGGCTATATTTGGGACTTTGGGAAGAAAGGCATGTGTACAGCAGACCAACCCTTTCAGACAACAGAAACATCAAGTGTTACGGGAGATGTATTGATGACCTTTTCCCGTCTTCTCAGGATCTGAACAGCTCATTGACTTGACTCATCAGTACATTAATACCACCGACGCCAACATCAAAATCAGTCTAGAATACAATAACACAGAGATAAACGTCCTGGACCTGAGAACCACTCTTGATCAACAAGGGCATTTGCACAGGTGGATTTACAGGAAGAACAGTAACAGGAACACCATCTTAAGGGCGGATAGCTTCCACCCTAGAAGTATTATATCTAATATACTGTAACAACCATGGATGCCTAGATTCGCTAGCCCTTGACTAACGGCATAGGTGGCCTTAGCTATGTTTCACCCGTTTCAATTTAAATGGGCCCCACTTGCTAGCAGGGCCCCGGATTGACAAAGCAAACACACCCTGGATTGATAAAGCAAAAAAAAAATAAAGGCACATCACCAACACAGAAAGATTTTTACTGATAAAGTCTTTCACCTTGTAGAAGAAACCTTGCTCCTGACATAAACCAAGTAATGTAAATCTCCAGGGTCTAGTTGAGCTGCATTGTGGTGAGTTTGGCACAGTAGCTTCCCATATTATGTGCTAAACATATTTTCATTGGCTTCCTATTGTGATTCTGAGAGAGGTAGAATATAATGCATATCTTCAGAAACTTCAGAATTTGCTAGAACGTTGTCATTGTTCAGCCTATTTATGAATCGTTTTCAAATAAACGCTAGATTATCGATAGTATTATGTGTGCGCATGCACGCTCGTGCCGCAAGTTGAAAATCGATTCTCCTAGTTACTGACCGCTCGCACAGCCAAACAGCAATATCACATAATCACATAAAAGCTTATATCTCTGTGAAAACGAGTCTGATTATCCTAATACTGGTAACATAGATTCCTTACCTGAGATCAGATGGTATCCAAATGGATTATTCCAATTCCTGATCGCCATTCGAAAAAATCAATCTTTTTATTGATCCACCGAGTATAGTGTAAAAACACATAATCCCCGCTGCTCTGAAACTCCAGAGTGAAACTGGTCGACGGCGGTTGCATGAGTGAGAAGTAAAACGTGGATTCCGTTTTTTTTTTTCTCATTCATTTTCATTGAGTTCAATCCAAAAGGGTGAATTACCATCTGGGAGACAATAGGGGGCGCTTTTTTCACATCTGAGCGCCTGGAGTGGGTGATTTTCCAACGGTAGACTTGGTTGATGAAATATGATTTCAGATCGCTAATAAAAAAAAAAAATAGAATTCTCGTGAGTGGGCAATCAAAGTGTTAAGGTTGCCTATGGCTAACGGGTCAGACCCTTTAATTGACTGGTTAGCGCTGTCGCCTGTGGTCTGGCCGACTTGGGTTCGATTCCCAGTTGCCCCCTGAATTCACTACATTGGCGTCAGAAGTGGGATGGTGGACCGTGTCATTGGAAGCTGTAACGTCCCCAGGCCCGGCCCTTGCTGGGCCGGTTATGAGAATAACATTGGACATTTCCTCCCTCCTGAAATTGGTCCCCTACCTCCCTCTAGTGGCCAGAGTAGCCTGATGGTGCAGGCAGCCATCTTGTTATGGTTCAAAATAATAGACTTGATTTCTAATTATTTTTTATCTTGGGCCATCCCTGTCTTTGTTTGATGTCGTCTCCCTGTCTGGTTGTTGTGTTTGTTATTGCTTTTGGTGTCTAGTTTGGTGTTTAGTGATTCTATCTTTTGGCCTGGCCCTGCCAGGTGTTGATCGTTGTAATTAGTGTTGGTATTTAAGTGTGGGTTTGTCATCACTTCCTCGTGGCGTCATTGTCTCCAGTACCCTCCTTGTTACCCTCACTTTCCTCCGTGTTCCCTTGCCGTCGTGCCTCTCCCGTGCCTTGCTTCATGTCCTTAAGTGTTGTAAGTAGTTTATGTATTCCGTTTTCGTTCCTCTTTGTTTTCCCGTGTCCTTCAGTGTTGTTTTGTATTAGAGCCAGCTCGGCTGAGCCTTTGTATGTTCCGTTTTGTATTATTTCGTCGTCCAAGTAAAGCCTATTTATATTCCACGTTACCCTGCTGTCTCTGCCTCCTCTCTTCCCGATCTACAATTGTGTTCTCACCTTAGTTAGCACCCCCAATCCTAACAGAAGCGCGTGTGTACAGAGGCATGAGGGAGCTGATAGTGCTTCCTGAAGGACGGGGGTAGTATAACAACCACGGATGCCTAGACTTGCTAGCCCTAGGCTAATGGGTTGATCCCTTTAGTTGACTGGTTACCGCTGTCGACTGTGGTCTGGGCAACCCCAGTTCAATTCCCAGCTGCCCCCTGAATTCGCTACAATACCATTATGGACAGTTTCAGAGGCTTAGAAGGATCTGTGACACTGAGAATGATTTTGAACCAAGCCAAAGACATGTACCACGGATTTGAACAGAGGGGTTACAACAAAAAAGGTTCTCACGCATGCGGCACAATAATCGTTTTATCTCGATTATCTTGTTTTCATGATCATGGGAAGCCAAAATCGTAATTGAAATTGAAACTTGATTAATCGCCCAGCCATAGTTCACAAAATAGCTTTGACGACCCTCCTTCTGCTAAGCATAGGAAAATAGGCTTTGTTTCTGTGATGGATCACGGTTTATGTGGGTTCTATTTTAGTTTATTCTAGTGTGCTTTGGATGTATTTTG